>NC_079164.1:67748346-68008785 GCF_947568905.1 Ostrea edulis
TTATTACGTCTCCATGTGATGCATAGTTGTGAGAAAAAAAATTTTTTTTAAAAAGGTTTGGTATGTACCCTCCAACAACTACTATGTCAAGGCTAAGGTGCATGAAAGTCATGCTAAACTTAAAAAGGAGATTGTTCTGTTCACATAGTTACAGTTTGTAAGTTTTGACATTTATGGAACAGAATTACAGAATGATGATGTATGTTTGCTGGTTGCTAGACGCTGAGGACACAGATTGTCAGATTTATTGATGACTGATGTAGTATACGTAGGTGTGAATTTCACTTCAAATGTCACAAAAGTGTTGTATGTGTTCATTATATTGATCTCGTAGGTTTAGGATTTTTAAAGTCACTGAACATATGGCTATTATAAGCACTGTTTAAGCTGTACGACTTATTACATTTATCAGCATGTGTGTGTGTAATCCAAAAGTAATACAATGGAAATACTTGTCAAGGTAGACTAATCTTGATTGATATTGCCTGAGACTCTTACAGTGAAAAATCACCTTCTTAGAAATCTTTCAGTTTCTCATCTAAAAAAAATTGTATATTGATGATAGAACTGTACATCTAATTAAAAGAAAAAAAATCATTGAATAATTCGATATTTGTGTATACATTGATTGTTCTTCGTACAATTTTTTTTTTTTTTTACAATTTCTGTTGTCTCCGAGTTCCAACTGCAAGAATAGCACAGGATTAAGATGGTCAAGGTTCAGTTCATTTCTAAAAAAGAAAACGAAGGAAACATTATACTGTGGGAGTGTCCAAGAAATAAAGATTGTGCTCCGAGTTCCTACCGAGTCCCGCTGCTAATGAGTCACTTAGAAAGTGTAGGACAATGATCGGTGGTATAAAGTTATTGATCAGAGTGACACAAACAGAAAATAAAACAGACTGGGGTTATTTTCTATCTCCTCTAGGATTTTGTAAATGTGTGTGCTAAAGTAGACAAATAAGCTATTTTGTTCGTCCTGTGATTTTGACAAAATAGGGACATAGAGCCTCGTGAAGCAATCGATGGAAAACCTTTGTCATTGATGATGCTCTATAACTGGACTGGTATTACTTTGTATTGCACAAGGAAATACAATCTGAGCATTTATATCAAAGTAGTAAGAGAAATTTGGTCAGGATGTCACCAGTGTGATGGCTAGCTGCCAGTCACATTGTGAACCTGTAGTCTGTATCTAGGTAAACTACAACTGAATGTCTCTCATAAGACCAAGAAAAAATATATGTTGGTTTCCACTTTCACCTCCAAATTTTTAAGGCTCGGTAGGTAGGTAGTATTTTTTTATTATTATTATTTTATTTTATTTTGTAGGTTGAATTATTTTTTAATGATTTACATGTACCTAGTATTCTACTATGCATAAAATATTAATAATGATTATCTAGTAAGCAAATAAAACTTATATGATGATCGGATCAAAACATTTCTTCCACTGTTCTGCAATCAAACCTGTTGTTGTAGTGATGACAATCCCAAAATCTGAAAATGGAAAAAATGTGTTAGGGTCGGTCGGCAAAGTGGAAACCAACATATTTTTTTTTTTTTTTGGCCTAAACTTCATTATACAAATAGTCTTCTTCACATCACCAGCTTTGGACAAATTGCATTAGACTCACTTTAGCAAGCAGAAGATTTCACCATTTATTATAAGATCAGAAGACAATATGCTTACACATTTTATGGTTTAAATGATAAATTTTTGTATAGAGTTTTCATTAACAAGCAGTACTCTGTCTTCTGTCTGTCATCAAAGCTGACTGTGTGTGATAAAATACATACAGCACACTTCATAAAAAAAGTCACACTTTGCGTACAATAAAAAAAACCACTTGAAAAGAAGTGGCATACTTATTAAAATGATATTACACATCAGATATATATCCCAATGGAAAGTGGTCTGCTCTGTATAGGGTCTCTTACTCCAAAAACAACACTTACATTTTGTTTAATGTACTTTTACAATTAACAGCTGAAATTAAGATTAATCTTGATTGCAATTTTATGAAATATGTAATGGGAAAAGAATTTGCCCAGGTGCTTTGATAAAACTCATTAACCTTGCAGAATCACAGATCGTGAAATGCCTGTGTCTGCCTTACGTGTCGCTATGACCATCAGTGAGGAAACTCGAGGTGTCCTATTTCACAATATTTGGCATACCTCTGCTTTATAATGAAAGTGTAAATGACATAAACCCGGTATCGGTAGTAGGTGTTATTATGGTGAATAATATTATATGACATCACTTTTATCCTTTTAACGGGTTTTCTTTTTGTTAACTTATCATTGTATATTTTGACTTTGAATAAACCAAGTTGAGCTCCATTAGAGGTCCAAATGTATCTAGCCAACTTCAGTTTGGTACGTTCGATCTGCAATAAGTCCTTTAACCTATAATGATTACAGTTTGACTTTCATGATCTTGTAATTTGGTGTTTCAATATTTGTTTTTTTTTTATACAGTATATTGGGTCTTTTTCTGTAACTGGAGCGGACCCGAACGAGAGGGCCGAAAATGTCCAGAAACAACTGGAACAAATGAGGGTAAGTATGGAGATTTATTTCGTTTGTTCTGACAGACGGAAATTGTCGGCTCTTTATAAGGAAAATGAAATTGATAGATGGCCTCACTTACTGTAGAATATTAATGCCTGAACTAAGGACATGACTTTACATCACACAAGTAAAATTTTTATGCTTCTGGCATGGAGGATCGAGTAACATATTTTTTTGTCTGTCTCTTTGTCTGCATAGCTACAACTTTAACCTTGGTCATAACTTTTGAATTGTACAAGATGGAGACTTCCTACATGATGATTTGAATGTTCGAGGTGAAAGCTATAAAGGTCAAGGTCAAATTTACCCCATGCTTGGGAGCATAGTGTTTCACAAATGCATCTTGATAAATTTCTTATTGTCAGTATTTCATATTAAAATGACCATTGTGATCAATCTTTTTCTCCAGTGTATTCTGGTAATTGATATGAATACATACACTGATTGAAAAGCTGTCAAATAAAGAAGTAATTTCTGATGCCAATCTACAATCTACATTGTTTTATCAATGTACATTGTTTTATATTGATGTAGGTGCATGTGGGTTTTTTTTTTTTTCTTTTACGGAGTATATACTGGTAAAGTAGATAGTGACTTTGTTGATGTTTTTTACAGAGTTCTACAAAGAGCAAGAATGTGTTACTTGTCATTTCACTGTCAGGAATCAAAGTTTGCAGCAGTGATGGGGAGGTAACTCGATCGCTAAAGGGAGATAATTGCAGTTGATTACCTGTATTTGCATTAAATGTATATATTCTGGTACACGAAACATCTTCCTGGAACATGTAGCATATATCAGAGTGAAGTGAGTAAGGTTTGGGCATACATGCAGATGCAGATGTCAGTCTGCTTCATTTAAGAGTTTAATGATCAATTACTTGTATTCCGTGATTAAATCAGAGAAATATTTATGAAGTTGTACTTGATTTAAGTCCACATGCTTAGTAAAGTACTATACATTTGGATATCATGAGGCAAAATCAGTTTTGATATGTTCTAAATTTGATATATTAATAGCAAAGTGTGGCTTGCCAAATAGATTTTAATGATTAGGTCTTATTGATAACTTTTAGTCTGAAACTGATGTGCTTATCGCATTTCTTCATGCTTTATGATATCAAAAAAGAAAGGTTGAAAAATAAGAAAGAATTACAGAATCTTTTTAAAGGATCTCTGAATGTAACAGAAATTTTCACATGAGTTTTATCTCCTAGCTAAATACATAATCCAAATTTTTGGTCAAGTACATACTTATTATAATGTAAAGTTACCGGTACTTATTGTCAGTACTTAGTAGATTGTACAGACAGATTGCGAATTTCTGTATAGTTTGTTTTTTGTCTATAGATATTCTGTATTGTATTAATAGAATGAAGATTCTGTTTGAAGTGTCTTCCATTTATATTGATTATTATTTAACCATTCTTACACTAGCGTAAGAACATGGCTTTAAATATATAATTTCTTAAAATTCAAACTACCCTAAGTAATTTTCTTGTTCTGTTTCAGAGTGTGTACATGGCCCATGCTCTTAAAAGGATTTCCTACGCCACCTGTGATCCCGACTACTGCCAATTCTCTTTCCTAGCCAGAGAACCCAAAGCTAACCTCAGTATGCAATTCTGTCATGCCTTCATGACTGGCACCAAGGAAGAGGTGAGAGAAATTTACACTCGTTGCCCACATTTTTGATAGACCCTTTCCCCCTCCATGAGTTCTCCCACCCAAGGAAATCCTCTTTTTCCCGAAAGATAAAGTGGTTTTTTCTGTTCTTTTTTTTTTTTTTTTATCAATATCAAGGTTTTTCTTGTGTTGATGTTTGTATGCATTTGAATGAAAATTAGAGTACAGGGACTGCCATAAATTTATTTAAAATATAATGTGTATAGTGTAAAGTTAAACATTCGATATTACAAATCAAATAAAAGCTGATATTTTGCATTGCCATTGAATCTGAGAAGTTGACAATCTCTTCCTAAATGCCATAAAAAGTTGATGTATTGCATACATTGATAAAACCTTGAAGTGTATTGCAAAGAATGCACAGATGAAATTCTGCACTAGCCCAGAGGAGAGTCTGAGATTGTGATTTATTCCATAACAGAAAAGGTGATGAACTTGCCAAATACTGTATATGAAGTTTTATGATGTAACATGATATAGATATTATCAGAATGTGTAGTAGCTTCATGATATCTCAATTCATTCTGTAAACTTGGTAGCTGTCCAGAACTCTTACAATGATGTCATCTTCCAAAGAAACTGGAATGATGTTATAAATACAGGTATTTGCAGACAGGATGGAATGATTTTCAGCACTATAATAGTATGTTAATAGGTTAATACCCAAAGTTCTTGTTGTAAAATGAAACATATTACATGAAATTCATGTAGTGAATGAAGCTAGGTGTGAGAAATTAGTGGTTCATTGAGCACATGACACGGATGCATCAGGAACTAAACCATGGCTCAGGGACATACTATACTACTCAAATCACTTCCTATTTGTTGGTTTTTGTGTGTGGTTGTTTTTTTTTCTTTGTATAAGTGTATTTGTTGTAAGGAGACACATGATGAGAGAAGTTGTTTGTATGATAAGGATGTAACCTATCTGTTCGTCATTGTATGAGTAAATCGTTTGAAATATATACGAAGGGGATAGGGTTCATTTGGTTAAAGTAATGAATTGATTACGTGATGAAATTCAAAACATATCAATTATAAGAGTAAAATTTGATACATTTGATTTTAAACTCATATAATGAAAATCTCAATTTTTTTAAACATTCCTCTTCAATGTGTCAAAGATAATGAACATGATAGTAAGGAATTCTGAAGTACTACTAATGATATACGTTTTTGCTGAGTATGCCTATAGAAAATGGCATCAGATAGCTGGAAATGTTGAAATTAGCGGAAAGGTTGTAAAACTTTTTGTATTGCCGCTGTGGACATTACCTGTCGTCCATTCTTTGATGTGGGTTGGGAGGCAAGTTATATCCAAGAGTATATTGGAAAATGTTACATACCTCACAGAAATGATGTCTCTTAACATAATCACCTGTCAATCATGGAGTCCCACCAGTGCTCTGTCAATCACTGATCGTAACCACTGCGAATAGTACTTCCAGTAAGTACACTGTAAATCGTGCACATATTTGTTCTACTGCTGTTTTGATCAGGCATGATTTAAGTCTTATGGAGGATTTTTAGGGACTTGTTTTTACATTGTGGGTTTTTATTGGGACCCTGGTGAGTATTATTTGTTGACAGTGTATATTTTGTCTATTTTATAAGTTGTTGACCATTATATGTAGGTCAACCACAATGACAGACATAGTTTTTCCACCTGTACAAGTGACTGCTGACTGACTTGTAGTTCGTTTCTATCGACCATATTGTCGGTGTATTTTGTTTTGTTTTGGAAAACGCATAAGGACTAGATGTGGTAATTTTTTCTGAATTTTAGTCATTTTATTTCTTGAAAATACTCTTAACATATGTTTTATTTGTTGAAGTGCTATGATATATGTAAATATGGTTTATTTTCCTTTCCTGCTCTTGGATATAACATCACAAAGTTGGTGATTTCAGTCATGTTTCCCACAAATTGTCAAAAATATCTTCTTTTCAGGCTATATTTCAAATTCAAATCTTGTGCCACATGCATAGAACAGATATACAAGATTAAAATATGAACTATATATTACAATGAACATATTGTAGACGTATTTTGCTGGGGTACACATGTCTGTGGTGTCCATAGACTTTAGTACTGGTGGATTCAATCAAGTTCAACTGTAAATCTTAATTATAGATCTAAGGGGGTCAAACAATGGAACTAATGGGATACATCGTTTATAGATTTGTATGATTATGTAAATGTCGGTCGTTACTGTTTTATGTGAATTAGAATGGCCAGAAATTAAGTTATGTTTAAAATATCTTGAATTACAAAGTTTTATTTACCGGTAGTTTAATGTCACTTCAAGAATATTTCATTCATATTAAGTCATCACCATCTGTTAGTAAAAGGATGTTCCTCAAAATTAATGCACTGGACCAAACTTGGGACAATTTATCAAGACATGTTTTGTATGTGTCAAACTGTCAATAATTCATGATGCGTTATAAACAGGTAACCCCAAGCACATGACGACTAAATACTTTGATCTTGCGAACTTTAATGCACAAGAGTGTATTTAAATGCTTAAAATGGAAATAATTAGAATATTTTCTGAGGCAATTTTTGTAGCTAACAAATTAACATGTGTACAATATAAATCATGACGATTGGCCATTTGTTATTTTTTTACCACGTACGGATCTGCAAAATTAAGATCATGAAGACTAAATTGGAAAAGTAAATTTGCAGAATTATGATCACATGGACAAAAGTATGTCTATACATACAGTCTGATAATTTGATTGTGGTTAAAATGTACGATCTATACTTTGTGAAGCCAAACGGTTTAGATTCATGGCAAATTGAATATATAGAAATGTATTTTGTAACATTTTACATAGTGATTTTATTTATCTCATCTACATAACAACAAAATAATACGAACACTTCTCTTATTGATGTGGTTTAAGATTATGATCAGAATATGAATCAGATTAGGCTTAGTTAATCTAGTTCTTTGAAATGTTTTTGAATATGAATAAAATTGTCTGCATTGTATGTCCAATTTGTTAACTACCAAAAATGCATGCAAAAATTCCTCAAACATGATGATATGTATATATACATGGATTTTGTTAATTAATGTTTTGAAGTCAATGCTACTTTATGCAAAATTTAATGATGTGAAGTCTACAAAGCTGATAGATAATCATTGGGCTTGTATCATAAATTGTATTATATAGATCATCAATAATTGAAATAACTTCATGATGATTGGGATATTTGATGAAGTGATCTGAATCGTATTCTAAAGTCAATAAACCTGGCTTTAAATAAGGAGAGTCTTTGATCATATTTACTATGGAAGATAATGCATTAAAAGGCATCAAAAGATTTTTTTTTAAAAATCAGGAAATTTGATAATTATGCAAATGTTTCTAATACTATTTACTGAGCACGGGATTGCTGATGTATTCCATTAGTGAAGCCTTGATTGGTGTATAGGGATTACGATGTCATGTCTGATGAATTGGATTTTACTTAGCTTCCTTTTTAATACAGAGTGGAGGATTAAGTACAAGACATGATTATCACCAGTAACTGGAGGAGACTGTAGCTTGTAATCTTACGTACTAGTTGTACTTGCCATACAGTCATTAAGAAGTACCTGGTATACTTTTGCGTTCTGGAGAAAACGTACCTGCATTTTTTAGAATGGCAGGCAGATTGAAGTCATTACTACAGATGTAATATGTAAACAGATATGTGACAAATTGATAAACAGTCATTTTGGACACATGAAATATCTTATTTTTTCATCTCCTCAATATGAAGAGTTTTTGTATGATTTCCGGAATAAGCTTAAATTTTATAGTGTAGTAAATATTACCATCTTTTTATATCGGCCTTGGTGTCTCAGTGGTAAGATTACTTAACTCGTAATGCAAGGATCCACAGTTGATACCAGATTGTTCCAAAGATTTTCCCCTCCTTCTTTGCTACAGTAATGTCCATTTATACAACTTACTGCAATACATAAGAGCAAATGTTACCTATCAAAAATTTGCCAACTCTAAAACAGACATGGTAATATACCCCAAAATATTTTGCAGAAATGATAGGATGTAAGTGAATTTTACTTGAAATGTCACAAAAAATCATATTATCGAGAAGTATTGCATATGTGTTTAAGACAATCAATATGTGGCAGACAGATCAAGGTCATTTAGGACACATGTAATATGTGGCACACAGGTCAAGGTCATTTAGGACACATGTAATATGTGGCAGACAGGTCAAGGTCATTTAGGACACATGTAATATGTGGCAGACAGATTAAGGTAATTTAGGACTCATGTAATATGTGGCAGACAGTTCAAGGTCATTTAGGACTTGTGTAATATGTGGCAGACAGATAAAGTTTATTTAGGACACATGTAATAAGTGGCAGACGGATCAAGGTCATTTAAAACATGTAATATGTGGCAGACAGATCAAGTTATTTAGTACACATTAAATATGTGTCAGACTGATTAAAGTTACATGTGATGTGTAGCAGTCTAGCAGATGATGGTATCTGTATTGCTGGCTTTGTGATATTGATTATCATTGATTTATTTTTATTTTTTTTTTTTTTTGGAGACAGTGTTGCCGGTTTGTCCTAGAACAGGAAACCTACACTCACACATTAAGGAATCAAATTCCATTTGACATATATCCCACTATATTCCATATGATGTATTTAAGGCATCAAGAATCCAGAAACTGTGATGTTGTTTTTGGCTTCCATTAGAGTCTGGTGTACTTTTGATGATCCGCAGGAAAGTTTATCTAGATTTTACCCACATGCGTATTTAGTTAGGGTAACAGTTAGATGCGTAGACAGTATGACATAGTTAGAATGACATGTAGAAGGCTTTAAACACCTTAACTGGTTGTGTGATTGGTTAAGCACCACACACTTTGTAGGAGGTCTTGAATTATATCGTACTGTAACCAACACTTTTTCCTTACCCACTAATAACAGGAACAAATTTTTTAAATGGTGTACTTTAACTGGAGTGTAATGATGGCCATTAGACTGATTTCTCTTTCCTACAATGTCCGTCTCGTTTTTCTGCATTTGTCCTCACCAGCCTCTTTCTTGTTTTCTTTGTGATCTTTTAAAAAAAACCATCAGTCTGGCATGACTATCTTGACGTTATCTTTTTTGATGATATTATAGAGACACAGAACTAAAGTTAGGCGCATATTTTTCTATGGTAGCTGTGTTGGATAAATTGTTTATCTTGGAGATCATAATTATTTTGTTACCTTTCTCACACTCGATGTACTTCAATATAAATGTAGGTATTCAGGTGGTATACCTGAGCAGAGGGTGCTTATCAAAGCAGACATAACACAGCCGTCTGCAAGGTATAATACGGAGCAGAGGTCAAGTTTAACTTTCAATGTAGTACTGGCTCATCGAGATGGAAAATATTTAAAGATGGATAAAGATTGAATCAATAAGTTTTGGGTTTTTTTAAAAAACAGTAATGTGCTTGTTTCTGAAACTTTTCTTTCATATATTTTTACTGGTGAAATTAGGAAGAGCACTTTTGTTTGCACCAAGTAATCAGTCTCAAGGTTGGTTTCAAGTTTCTGTATTATATTAAAATGAAATGCTGTAGTCTATATTTTATTCAGGAAGTGGAAATATTGCAAAAGTATATTGTGTAAATATTAATATTTGTCGTGCTTCAATTGCAAGGAAAACAACATGAATCAATCCCATTTTATCTTATATTTTTACATTTATGGATAAAGAAAGCATGAGTTTAACTATGATATTATTTCTGATGAAATAACACTCAGTGTTCTATGTGGCTCGTTGTTCAATCTGGCTTATGTCCATACATCTTTTGTAATATGATGTAACTTGATTGATTTTTTTTTTACTGATTATGTCTGGATTTAGGATGTATTATACTATTTGGGGTTTTACATGAAACTTCTCAAAACACAGGAAAACAGAACAAAGTGTCATCCATGATTTGATCTGTGTAATGGAAGAAAAATAGTGGTCTCGTTTGTGAAGCATATCAAAAAAAATTTTAAAAAGGAAAATGTAAGAAATTTTATATGGAAACCATATTATCATATGCTTTATGGTTTCTTGCAGTAATTTCAAAATGAATTCTGGATAACAAATGCCCTACATTAGGGTGGATGTACCACTTTTAATGTGATTTGTATACAGGAGTTTTGGACACAAGCTTTATCAGTCTTTATCTAGTTTCAGACAGAATAGTTTATCAAAATTTCTGGTCATTTTTCTGGTAGCGAAATATTACCGAGATGTCATGTAAGGCAAGGTTTTGAAATTCAGTAAGACTTGTGCTATTTTGTTTAAAATGTCTCAATGGGTTTACTTACATTTAATTCACACTGGTAAATTGATACTTTGAATGGAGAAAAAATAACAGCACTGCTGAAAAAATGCATAGATATTAAATTCTGGAGGACATATTTTTCAGGCAGAGGAACTCAATGCTATAGTGGGGAATGCTTTCAAGATGGCCTATGCTCAGGAACGGGAGAAACAGCCCACGTTTAATGAATTAATAGAACAACAGCTTATTCAACAGAAGGCAAAGTTCCAGGTATTTATAAAATAAGACAGTTGTCAGCAGAAAATCTAGGCCTCTTATGTTGTAAAGGTATGACAAAAAATTCTGTGTCAAAATCTGCTGTTTTCACAACTCGAGAGACAGACAAGTCAGACAACCTTGTAACACTGTAGTTTTGTGAATATTACTTCTCAGATTTGACTCATTCGAGTGCAGTCACAATTGTAAATCAGATGTGAATTCATGTAGAAATAACCATATGAGATGCCTTGTGGCAAATTTATGCAGCTAAGGGAGCTTATTGAAAAAGATACACAAAGTATATTTGAACATTTTGCTGCTGTCTTTTGTGTAACACCTCAGAGGAAATCATTTTACAAGTTATTGGATCATCTTTGATCTCTTTTACATTCAATTTCCTTTCATCTCGGGAAAGAACTTTCATGAGTTGGTAAACCTGCTTTTTGCTGACATCTGTTTGTTTATGTGTGCAGTACATGTGTTTTCAGTGGTTAGTCATAGCGGATAAAGATGGAAATAAGTCGGGCCAATTGTGCTAGATTCACCGTGTTTTTCTTTGCCAATGATGCAAAATGCAGTTCCGATAAAAATGACTTTATGTCTTTGATAAGGTATTGAGAAACAGGAAACAGCTAGATGAAAAAAATATTTGCAACCAGTATTTGTGAAACATTGTTTATGTCAAACTCTTTATTTTGCATTCCATGTGAATCAAAAAGTTCTTTGTGTAGCTGGCTCTGACAATTAAGGACCATCTAATCTGTTATCAAAACATGTGATTTATTTGTTGATAAGCACACACATCCTATTCGACTGCTGCTAAGATACTGCTCATCATAAGTCTGAAAATCTCAGAATATCTCACTTATTATGTGTAGAAAAGAACTTTTCTTATAATTTACTGTTTATAGCCACATTAAAAAGGGTAGACTCTGATGCCAGAGAAACATTGATAAACAAAGGGTAGACTCTGATGCCAGAGAAACATTGATAAACAAAGGGTAGACTCTGATGCCAGAGAAACATTGATAAACAAAGGGTAGACTCTGATGCCAGAGAAACATTGATAAACAAAGGGTAGACTCTGATGCCAGAGAAACATTGATAAACAAAGGGTAGACTCTGATGCCAGAGAAACATTGATAAACAAAGGGTAGACTCTGATGCCAGAGAAACATTGATAAACAAAGGGTAGACTCTGATGCCAGAGAAACATTGATAAACAAAGGGTAGACTCTGATGCCAGAGAAACATTGATAAACCAAGTTCTGAATAGATACAGTTAAACTTCCGTATCTCAAACACTGATATCTCGAATACCATGGATATATTGAAGTGATTGGGAAGTCCCAACCACTTTTACCCTTGATATCTTGAATCATCCGATATCTCTAAGTTTTTTCTTGGTCCATGAAGTCTGAAATGAGGAGGTTTGACTGTACGTAGTGTTCTGTCCCATATAAGAATTATGATAGTAGATGCAGGAATACATGTTGGTTCCGTTTTATTCCATCAGCAGCACTGTAAACATGACAATTCACGAACAGTTAAATTTGGAGCTGCATAGATTTTAGTTCATTCTTTCTCAAGAAGAAATTGAGAAAAGAAGAAGTTTATTCAAATCGCAGACCAGGCAGACGGTACACGTTTCTTCATACAAATATCTCGAACCTCGAACTTGTCATTACACAAATGATGGGTCCACAGTTTACATTATTCTTTTCAGATGACTCGGTTAGGTCAGGAAATTTCAGAAAAAAAGAGACTTTTTTCACATCTCCTTTGCTTAGTGCTATTAACAGCTTGACAGGGAAGGCATCAACCTATTTATTCGTAAAATCTACCACATGCACATCTTTGATGATCTTAGAATCTCATCAAAACAGACGGTGTGACGTCAAAATTATTGATTTTTGTGGTCTTGAATACAAAAGAGTTCCACATCATGGCAGCCTCTATAGATGGCGGGAATTTCAATTTTTAATGTTTTCAAATTAGTACTGAAGCTTATCTAGGTCGTATCTTAACAGAGTAGTATGACAATTTTTTATCAAATAATTAATCCTATCATTTATCAAGTAAATTTTTTGGGTTGCCTTCCCCTTTAATGTAATTTTGATTTTTATATGATTTATGTTGACCTTTTGCGTTGTAGGAATACCAGGAACAAGCCCAGAAGGTGTTCCAACAGAAGCTGACAGAAATTGCCACTCCCACTCCATACTCTGAGAAAGCCATGCAGCATATGGAGATGAGGCGGCAGTCTAGCAGTGACGATTCTCAGCCTCCGGATAAAGACCCGGGCAGCAAAAACAAAATCTGGGTAAATAGTGGAAGCCAGTGTACATCAGAATAAATTTGTAGGTTTTAGGACTGTAGATAAAGTCCAAAACTTCCTAAATTTTGCTTTTAAGGAGGAATAACACACCAGAGAAATCTGATATGGATATAAAGTGGATATGTACAATAATATTTTGAAATTGAAAAGTTTCAAATTTACCCTATTTAGTTTTTAAAAAATGCATTTTTAGTAGAAAGTAATCAGGGGGAAAAAATGAAAACCTCAACTAGATTCGAGCCCATGATCTACAGATCAACAGTTGACATGTTAACCTACTGAGCTACCCAGCAAGGCAATCAGATTTAATTCTGATGTTCTTGTTCTCACTCAAGATTCAAAAGGAAGTCAGCCATTGTGACAATATTCTATTCTTCATTAGTTTTTATTGCTTCCCCGTAAATTTAGGAAATGGAAATATTTTCCCAATTTCTCAAGAATTCAATTTGGATTTCTGAAAATGTGACTGACCTGTCAACCAGTATTTTGTATGTTTGTGTACATTACATGTATATCAGTTAACAGTTGACTAAGATTCATTTACCAGCACGTTATTTAGAATCTAGGCTGTAGTAAAGATCTAGTATTGTACCTTGGGAAAGCCAATTTCATACATATTTTAAAAAGTGAATACAAATCACAAAATCCGGCAATGGTACACTGTTTTCATTGCTAAGAATAAATTTCCTTGCAAAAAATCATTCATTCTGAAATTCTGTGCATTTTATTTCGTTTTGAATAATTTCATTAATACATGCTACATTCTTGATATACCTGTAGTGATGGCATGTGAATAGTCCTGATACTAGTGTGAAGTCTTTGACTTTTTCATTCAGTAGTCGGTCTTTAACAAAGCCGTGTACTAATTTGCAAACTTATTTCAGTTTTCATTACAACGCAGTCCAGCAAAGGTACCATTCTCATTATTTTGCCCTTCTTTGTGTCACTCCATCATATCCTTGCATTTTGTTCTAACCCAGTCACCTACATCTGATTAGATGGTTGTCTTCTGTAGTACATCATCCAGTCTTTCTTTTTTTTTCTCATAACTGATTATCATTTTCTTTTGTCCAGCTGTTTTATTTCTTTGTGAAACTTTTCCTTTTTTAAGTGCTGCAGGTAGAGAATGACTTTTGCTTTACTTTTTAAATTCAGGTTTGCTTGCTAAAGTACACATGTATACTGACTAAATTAAATAATCAAAGCTATGCATGAACTTTACATAACTGTGTGTGACTAAAGTGGTAAGGTTTTATCTTCTTTTTTTGTATCGGGGTTATGAATCATATACTGCAATTTGAAAACTTCAGTCTATATTACAAGAACATTTTGGTCATGGTAAATATTTTCAAAATTATTTTTGTTTTATGTTGCATCATTGTTAAAAAAAACAAAAAACAACCCTTAAAGTCACCCAGTAAAACAAATTCATTTAAAATTTCACCATTTGTTTTTTCTTCTATACTCTACAATATGTAACATTTATAGGCATAAGAATTCTATTTTCTCCTGCCAACTTCTTTTTTCTTGAATATGATCACTGTTAGTAATGATTCCAGAGTTGTCTCCCTTCCCAAATACTTTATTCAACAACAAATTTTAAAAAGGAAATTTGAAATATTTTTAGAAAGTAGAATTTTTTTATCAAATGGTATCTGTCTAAGCCCATAGATATAAAACTGAAAATTTAAGCAATATCACCTTATGTTTACATTTCCAATTATTTGATATTTACATTTCCAATTATTTGATATCTTTATAAATTGTAATGATAGTCATTTCCTCATGAATATTCTGCAGATGTGAACAGTGTGTGTATGAATTTTGGTTAATATTGTATGTCGATCTATTTTAAAGACTGGAAATTCCGACAGAAATGAAGGAAGAATATAAATATGAAAAATGAATTTCATTGTTGAAAATAGATGAGGGTACTCTGAAACTTTAATGAGTGATAGAAACAAGCATTGTTCCATAGATATCCTGTTTGGATGAACTATTCAACTGTAATAAAATTTTGAAGAATATTAGTATTAGACTAAGCTGATGTTTACTAAATTTAAACGACTGTGTTCAAAAAGTCTTGCTTTTATCTTTTTATCATAATGTACGCTAAAATTTTTAATCTGAGGTATTTCCTTTCATTCCTTTGATATTTTTTTCAGGCCAAACAATTGGCGGATAAGACAAAGCACAGATCCCCAATGCTTGAGATATCGAGTCTGGTCCCTACCAGAAGTGAATCTCCATCCCGTTCAACCAGTCGTCCAAACTCTGAGGCATGTAACAACAATGCGAGACTCTCTGACCCAACAGGTGCTGCCCTGAAGAGAAATTCCACTCCTATAACATCCAACTCCCCATTGTCCATCCTCAGAGGGTCCATTGATACATCAGGAAGTCCTGGAAAAAGTAAAGGTTCTCCGGTGACTGCGCTCAAAGATGCCATAGATAGAGGGTACCTCACAAACGGAAATGTGAATCCAACGGAGCTGGCGACCGCTCAGGGAATTAATGTGCAGGACCCTGAGGGCTACCTGAAACCCCAAAACAACAACCAGGGAGAGGATAAGGTAGGACACTATTTCATCAACATGTGTGCTTGTTTATCAGTAGTGTTATAGGTTTCTTACTGTAAGAAAGACAACTCTTGCCAGCTTGCTCTTTTTTGAGGTGCATGTTCCCTCTGATACAATTTGAAGTTATTCAAACATTTTTAAAATGTTATCAATAAGAAACGCTTATTAGCTGTTTGAGGTCCTTCATCCATGTTCTTAGGATAAGAGAGAACTGTCATTTTCCCATGAATGACAACTTCTTGAAAGTTTAGAATAGATAAATATGTATTAAGGATATCAAAAGTTGAGATTGACCCAGTAAAACCTCCTGATATCTTATCACCTGTCATATCAGACATTATAAACATGATGAATATGATTCTATTTTAATCAAAATGACACAATGCATCAGACTTAAGATTTGGCAAGGAGTGGTGGATTTTTTATTGAGTCTTTGTTCATTTTTCCCTCACTTTTCAACGCACACAATACCGCCTTCTATACGAAGCGTAAATAAATTTGAAATATACTTTCAAGTATTTTCCATAAATTTTGAACAGAAGAATGTGTTGAAAAGTGAGAATTTTAATCATGAATATTATGGAGGTGATACGTGTGGCCTGTCTTTGTACAAACATGGACCCAGTTACAATAGTTGTTGATATGGTCCACTGTGTGTCGTAATTACCTCTTCTAGATTTTCATTTTCTATTTGCATGAAAGACGTACATGGTGTTAAGTCTAGTTTCTGGCATGTTTTCTTCAAGGTCCAACAAATTCAATTTCAGCGATGAGTAATACCCATCTTAAGTGGTCTACTGGCGTGCACCGGGTGAATGGGGACTCCATGTGTAACATTTATGTCAAAGTTTTATAAAAAGAAATGAATTCTGCACATCAAAGGAGAGCCTTTTCAAAATTAATATGTGACATTAACTAGCAGTTAAACAAACATTAAAAGCAGGAAAAATATTCTGTAGTTTTAAAGTTTTGATTACAATCCTTACCCCTTTGCTCAGTCAATAATACCACATTCAAGGGCCATTGAAGTGTTAATGTAGTAAACATTTAATTATTTAATAAAAAGTTTGTAATATAGTTGTTAACAGAGTAGGTAACAAAAAATTCACAGGTACATTGGCGTTAAAGACAGGCATATATCCAGCTATATCAATGTGTTTGTTGGAGCAAACCTTTGTGAGAACTCTTTTATTCTGTTGATGACAAAAATACATCACAAATAACCGAGGATAAAGCATATGAAGATCCATAAGCATGATGCAATGCAAAGAAGACATTATTTCTGAGTAATCAGTGTATGCCTGATGTCTTCATATTCTCTATAGCCAATACAATCTTATTTTGTCTTCTGTCTGTAACTTGGTGAGTTAATCACTATTGAGATGATTAACGAGCTTATTCTGTCCTCATGGGTAGAGTTCTCTCCTCACGAATTCACTTGACTCTCACTTCTGCCAATCTCCAGATTCAGGAATAGGTACTTGAGACAGGGAGCAGTCTGGATTTGGAGAGGAATACAGAGATAAATTCTTTTGTTGTTCTGAACTTTTATTAATTATGCCGTTTTCAAATGCTTCTCTGATTTTGTTTTCAGAGTGTCAGGTGCTTCTTTTTCAATTCACTACTTTGTTATGTTGGGTGTGATGATTTTTTTTTTTATTTCTGTCCTTGGTTTCTAAAAAGTTATTTGGTCAATATTCTTTTCAATTAAGGATGTATACAAATGATAACTTTTATCATAAAAGAAGGGAATTTTGTGGTAATTAAGGGAGTTTTTTAAAAAAAATAATTAATTCATTAGTTTTTATTATTTACAGATAAGTCAGGAATCTATGACAGGTAAAATTTATTCTCACAAAATGAATCTCTTAACCAGAGGTAAATGTGGAGGAAAAACTCTCTTTACGTTTGCACCTGACTGAAGCTTTCCATTCCTTTGTACAGTTTTGTAAAACTTGTCAGAGGCTTTGAGTTACATTAAAGTGGGGGTATTTCACCTACCATTGCAGCTTTGCCAGTCCTGGTTAGCATAAATCACAATAGAGTTGAATTTTTAATGAATCGTGCAGTGAAAATATTGATTATGTTCTGTTGAAAAAAAAAAATCATCATTTGAACCTATAGCATTCAAGATCAGTGGGTGCTACCAGTCATGTTCAGTTTTTCTCTATAAAAGGGCAAAAAGTATGTCTGAATTGCAGTTTGTCTGCAGTGACACAGCTGATAAGGAATTCTTAATTGAAAAAAAGAAGACTGAATTTACTTATTGAAATTTTTTATGTGAGGAAGTGGTTACTAAACAAAAAAGGCACATTACATGGGGTATTTTTCGGGGCCAGCATAAATGGGATTAGGTGTAGCTGTTGAGGGTTGCAGTTTTTGAATTCACACACATTTGGAGAATTCATGTCAGTTGGATAGGACCGGACTAGCATTCACCAACTGGAACTTTTATTGGGAAATATGATGATAGGTAATACTTGTTTTGTACATTGTATTAGAGTATTAATTTCATACGGAATTTGACACAGGTAAAATCTGCGCTCTGGGGTTTACTTTGTAGCAGACAAAAAATGCAGTGCATTCTTACATTACAGAGAAAGAGAGGTGTCTCATTAAAGACAAATGACAATTTCTGTATAATGTGTGATGTATGACTGTCTGCACCAGGTAAAGCGAGCATTTAAAGTAACTAAACAGCCATGCCTGCAAAGTTAAATATAAACATGAGACACAATGAATTAAGTAAGGAAAATGTCCCTGTATGATGGCGATTTCTTTGCAGGGTAAGTAAATTTGATATGATACGGGAAATAAGGTGTTAAATATGGATGGGATGTTACTGGGTAGTCATTTTCATACTGCAGCTATTCTATGGGGTGTGAAAGATGACTCAGAATTCAAAAGAATCTGAAGAAAGTGTTATATGATACCTTATGAATAGGCATACATGTGTTTTAATGCTGGTGTTTGAATTCTCTGTAGAGATGTTATTTAAGTCTATGCTTTGACAGAAATACCGGGTTTTCTTGTGAAGGGCTTTTATTTGGGTGTCACTATGTGTTGGTTTGGGTTAATGTATGAGGTGATTGGGGGATATTGGTATAGGCAAGCCTTGATCTACGCATATCATAAAACTAAATACACTCCAGGAACATTTTTGTGTCACCTGCAGAATACAAGCTATACTAAGTGAACACTTTGTGCCCATTGTCTGTCTGTCTGTCTGTCAGTTCATGTCACACATTCTAACGTCACCATTAGCAGTGCGTGTGCTGCATGGAGTACTGAATTTTCTTTTTTAATCCATTGATGATTTCCTGTGAAATAAAATCTCGATTACCTCTTTGTTGCCTGTTTACTCTTGTCTCATTATATTCATGCCATAAATTAAACAAATTATATACGTCTAACTTTTCCTCAGGTACACAATTAATTTATGGTTATACATGTATAAATGAATATTACTGCACAGTGTGCTCTCCTACGACTCTCTAAAATGGAATGTTGATGTAAATTAAGCAGCTCTTAATGTGACGGAGCAAATTTTAATTTTACTTTGAATTCATGAAATTAATTTCAGGCGAATTTTTGTGGGTTAAGAGAAGTTTTAATACAGTTACTGAAACTAATGCAGTTTGTAAATATCTTTTCAGAGGAAGATTTCAACCAACATGGTAAATCGGCCCCTGCCGGCCATACCTGCTCAAGTTAACGGACACACTCCAACTCAAAACGGACACAAAGACAACAGTCCACGACACAACATGAACCGAAACTCAAAATACCTAGGTGAGCTGGACACAAGTCCAAAACATGAAAGAGTAAAAAGTCCAAGACACAACGGTAGTCCCAGGCATAACGGAATTCAAAGTAGTCCACAAAAACACAAGAACTGGTCTAGTGTAGATGACAATGTGTTGATACCAGAAGTGAAGAAACGAGATCGCTTAAATGACTCGCCGAGGAGGAAACCAGTGAGACCAATGAGTGAGGTGTTCTCAGACAGTAAATCTGCAGCAACCAATTTGTATGGTGCCCGAGAGTTTGAAGTGTCCAGTTATATGTATTCAAGGGGGCAGATGCAATTTCATATTCATGATTCTCATATTCATACTAGTCAAAGTCAGGGTCAGATAACCGGCCAGCAGTACAGAGGTCATAGTCAGAACCAGGGTAACCGACGCAGAGGTGAGGAGACCAGAAGCAATCAGAAGGTGATTCTGAGGTACCAAAATGACAGCCCCTTCCAGGAGGCGGGGTCTTATGAAAATCCCACAGACGAGGAGGCCTCGGGCTCACAGCCTAAACCACCAGGGTAGGTATTTTTTCCTCATTTTTCAGTAGCAAATGTTTGTATGTTAAGGTCAGGGCTTTTTATCCACTATTGTTTTTAAGACTATTTTGGTTGAATTTTTAATCATGTATACAAAATCAGTATGATTTTAAATTTCACTACGTGGTTTATGATTTTTCCACACTTATGGTGAATAGTGTAATCGACATCCTATAACCATATTTGGCAAATGTTTGGATAATATAAAATCTTTAAAAAACCACGTGAATGTAACTCATACAACAAACACTGAAGTTTTAAGTTTTAAAAATCATATACAGTATTCCTCTTCTTATGGCAACTCCTGATGATACCTAGAGATATTTTATCACCTTCTTGATGGGCTTTTGCAAAGTTATCATTCAGCAAATATAAAACACCTATATTACCAGCTTATTATGTAATTTGAATGGACAAGCAGATTTATTAGAGCCTTAAATCTATTTGTATTGGAGGAGGTTCTTGGTAACAAGATAGTGCTTTTGAACACAAGTGTAAAGTCTGCTAGTAGGAGGCCAATTATCCTGTGATGTCTTTAGATGGCTGTCACTAACTGCAACAAGGGCAGAACTCTCCAGTCCTACAATACGCTGCAATATGTGTTCTTTGAAACTTTATATCCCCAAGTTTATAGTGGGGTGGGATGTTGTTTTTGGCTTGTCTGTCTCTATTGTTTGTTCACAAGTTTAACCTTGATTATCAAACATAGAAGTTTATACTTTGTGAACTGAAAGTAACTATGTAATACAGGTCAAGGTCAAATTTTCCAAAATTAAAAATTCCTGCTCACTGAGATATAGTGTTGTAGATTTGATTCAATACCTTATAATTATCAAGCTGTGTCATTGTATTCTTCTAAATCTGTATTTAGAGTATATACAACATTATATAAATGTATTCAAATTTCATTTCCCATTCATTCTTTTGCTTTTCAAGATTATGATGTATGGTACATGTATTTTCTGCATTATTTGGGCACATTTGAATTAAATGAAAAGTGCCAAGAATATAATGAAATACTGTATCAAACTTGCATCATTGAGCTTTGTATAATGGGGATTGGGTGGGTTTGTATATAGACATATTACATGATTTGATAGAGTTTATTCAAACAGATAGTATACAGAACCATTACCTACAATAAACAACAAGAACATCATAAGCCAAAACCCAATCACAACATGAGAGGTTCCTAGTTTAATAGGAAAACTTTTTAAAGTTGGTTGTGTGGATTAAAGAATTTTGATGTAACAGATTCCAGACATTTCATAGTGATGACTGATTAATTGTTTGTCAAACAGCTCATTCCTTGACTGTGTCTCATTTAAGGTGCCAGGGAAATTTTTTTTTAACTGTGCATTCAAAGTTCTAATGAAAATATTTTGAACAGTTGTGAAAATATGCAGATCCCAAATCTAGAGATGTAAGAAAATCACTCTAAGCAAGATTAAACTGAATTGTTTAGACCTGGAAAAATATTTTCTGAATGTTTTCTTTACATTTACCAATTAGTTTTTCCTGGTAAAGGATTTGATGAAGGCAGTTTCTTTAAGGAATTAACTTAATGAATTCAAATATTGACAGCGAAAGTGCCCAAGGGTATTACCTTGCTCTCGTTTCACACCCAGTAATTGATCAATGATTGTGTTTTCTCACAATATCCTTGAAAATTGTAAATCCTAGAGTATAGGCAAATTTACTCTGCAAATAGTTGCTATAATTGAATGACCTCTTTCAGTAATGATTTTAACAGTCTAACAATGAATTTTATTGAGGCAAGAAAACTGATTATATGTACATTGTTAAATCAAGATGGGGTAAAAGGATGTATATATAGCAGTGGTATATTGTAAAAGAAACAAATTTCAAAACATTGTGTGCAATAGCATGCTGGAACCTTTAAGTCAAGATGTTCTTATCAAGGTAATGTGCATATTTTAATGACACAATCATCACACATTGGCCCTAGATATAAATATCAGCAGTTTTGATAATTGAAAAAGTATGCAAAGCTTGGGTCTTTTAAGCTCAATTATTGCATATTTCTTATCACTGAGAAACTATGCAATATGGCAGTGGGCCTGTCTCATTCCTAGAGAATTGTGGTTTCCAGGCAAAGTAGTCCTTCTTGCTTAGGCAATTAATCACATTTTCAATGTTAGGAAATTGAAAATCATTAAGTGAATGGCATATTTAATATGCAATGCATTCCTTCTGGCTGGTTGCTTTGATCATAAATCTATCTCCAGCTTCCATTTAAAAAGATGCATTTTGCACCAAAGTAGTTTTATTTGAATTTTTTTTAAATGACTGTCAGTAGAACTTATCCCCCTGTCAGAATCTTGTATGTTGATGAAGGAATATATATCCTCTTACAAGTTTGGTTATTCATGAATACATAATGTGGGAAAAGATACGTTGAGGGGCATTTGGTACATTTGAACACTACTATGAAGGGATGAACAATATTATCTGTCATTGTTATTTTTTTTTTTTTAAATGTACAATAAGAAGAGAAAAACAAATCAATCACATAATGATTACAGAGTAGAAAATAGAAATGAGCTCTTTTTTTACGCATTTGTCATTATGTGTTGTAAGATCATATATTCTTAGTCAGTGTCCACTTAGAAAACTGTCCATGGACTTTATGTACTCGGAGGTTATACATAGTCCTAGATTGGCACTTTACCTTTTAAATGAATGACTCAGGTGTTAAAGTTAGCAAAAGATGGTCATTTGTCACTGAAGGCTGGAAAACATTAAAGCTAAAGGTTCAAGAAGAGGGTTTCTTTATGATAGTTATGCCCCCTGGCTTTTCCCATCCATCTCGTAATTAATGGGAGAAAAGGTCAGTTTTTAAGGGTAATTTCTAAATGAAAGTGTACAATTGTGACACTGTGTGGTTTGTTTTCAATTCTCAAGTAAATTCTCAAGGATTTTCTCATTTTGAATTTTCTATGACTAACTGGACAACTCATTAACTGAAATTACCCCTCTGTCTGTGAGTGTTATCCCCCTTATAAGAGACTTCTAGTAGACCTTTTGATTAGGGTTACCGTAAAAACCTCCCTGCTATAATGGGGAGGTGGTGTGGAGGTATTGGATTAGACCCTTTGAGTCAGCGGGACATTAAAAGCCTTCTCTTTCCTTTTGTGGGGTTCCAAAAAGAAGATTAGAACTGTTTGTTTGACTTGGGTCTTAGCACTGCATGTTTAAAATCTTTATTGTCAACCAGTGATTTTATTGTCAATGTCATATTTCATTGCTTAGTGGAATGTGAACAATGCTGTCTCCACATTTACATATACATGGGTCACAAATATTGGCCAGGTATCTACCACAAAATTAAGTTTAAATTCACAGAAATAACATGTTAGTGATATCGTGTTGAACCATACCGATGGCGGTTTTTGTGTTTATTGTTTGTGGTTTTTAAAAGAGATTAATATTTTTAATATTGTATTCTGCCCTTCATTTAGGAATTAATTGAACTGTGGAAGTAATACGACTGGAACAAGTTTTGTACTGTTCCATTTGGGTTCATAGGATATGGTAGATGGGTAGAATAACAGTTTTGTGAATAACCTGTGATTAATTTCCAAGGATTTCGATGTGGACTGGGGGGATCAGTTTGAACCTGCCTTTTAATCATCAATAGTTACTTCATGCTGTGGTGAAAAATGCATTCTAAAGATTATTTGAGGCAAGTGGTGAGAGGAATTTTTGTGTATTGATGGGAAGCATCCTCTACAAGAAATATTTGGCAGTCCAATGATTTGTGGCAATTTGTTAGCCATAACTCGGGGATAAACACATGTTTGATTGGTTTAATCTGGCTACAGTTATTTTGTGATGTAGCAGAATAGATGAAAACACTAACACAGGTGACAGTATCAGGTGCTGATTGGGCAGTGCTAGTGATTTATCAGATACCATTCAGAGAATTTTAAAACTGTTTGAAGTTTTAATTCATTAGTCAACAAAGTGTTACCTTGATGAGGTGGACTGCTGATAAGGTATGACTGACCCCTAGAAATCTGACACCTTCACTTAATCTACACATTCCAGTGTTGATTTTCAGCTAACTGTGTCAGGGGGATGTGTCAATTTTGTCCCCTAAACCTTGCTGTAATACTTGGCTAATTACATGATATGACCTAAGGATCTGGACTAATTTGAACTCTGAATTGTAACAGATTATGTTTTGAAAGGGAGGCAAATGTCAACAATTGAAAGGTGACGAAACATATTAGATACAAGGAGAGATATGGATTAGCGAAGTATTACTTTGTGGTTAGGGAATTTCAGGGAAAAGTGGACTGTTGTTTCAATCGAGGCTTCCTGTTCCTTACCTGAACTAAGAACCTTTGATGTGATAGCAGTTGGAGGGAGATAAAAAGGTCATAATTTACCTCTGTCAAGATCCAACATAACGAACCAGCCAAGCGAACTCTCTTTACAGGATTTCAACACAGTCCAGTGGAATCGTGATATTTATCAACTACAGTGAAAAAATTCAAATAATCAACTTTCATATGCTCAGTGGTGTGATTGAAGGTCTGAAACGTCTCTCCTGAAAAGAACAATATTTAAAGGAAAGTAGAAATACTTTTTCTTTTCAACATGTTGAAGTAATTTTCTTGTCAGAGGAAAAATTGTTTATTATCTCACCGATGAAAAACAAAGGATAAAGGGTGTCAGAGGAGAAAATATTTGTAGAATTCTGAACTGTGACCATGGAAGAGGGAAGTCCTTGTAACAATGGATTCCTGATCAGTGATTAAGGTAGAACAATAGTTTAGAGGTAAACAGAAAACAATACCTGGCCACACCTGAGAGCTCGGGCCGCCTGACCGCAGGCAACGTGAGCAATTAGAATATATTCATTGACGAGATTTATCGAAGATAATTAGAATTATTTCAGATCAACGCATTTGGAAGATTTATTAGGTGGTGTTTTTGTGCCTAAAATCAATTTTATTGGAATATCTGTCCATATGCATATGAGCGTGTTCACTGGGTCAGGTATATGAATAAGGAGGAATCATAATTCATTTGCCGTAATTTTTCAAGTTGAATGTTTGAATCATCTTGCAAGGATATAACCAATGGTTTTGTGGAGGGTCCAGTTCTTGTGAATTGACAAACGGACACTGTTTGTATGATTATACCTATGAAAGAAAACCACCACATATCAATGGTGCGACTAATTCATTCATGGGAGGACTCCCAGAGCAGTGGATGTAGTGGATGCAGAAATCCACAGTCCTCCGAAATGACTCTATCCAAGGACACTGTGCTACGGGTGGCCCTTCCACCTGAAAAATGTACGGCACAGGCCAAGCCAAAAGACTATTATTATGATATGAGCATTTTCAAACGATGGTTCGAAAGAAAGAAAAACAAGAAATCCACAAAGATAACTGGGTAAGGAAAATAGCGTTTTTAGGCAGATTACTAGATATCTTTATTTTTTTTCAATTACTGGGGTATTGTTGAATCATGTGGTTAAATTTAGTTTGTGATTCAATAGCATAAAACACCTGAATGGTTTAATGTAAATTCGCAGAGTCGAAAAAGGCTATAAAATAAATATGGCATCAGTAGGTTTGTTTGATGTTCTCCATTTGTAATGGTTCATGAATGTTGGAAAATAATAAAAATCCTGTTTATACTTCTCCTGTGATACTTATCATCACATAGTAATTTGGGGCATCAATATCTCTCATAATTGATTTCACTGAAGCTTGCAATTTCCATATAGATGATTATACGATTGAGATCATAAAATACAAATGATTCAATCATGAAACTTTCAAACTATCCAATGCAGTCGTAAATTTCTAAATTGGTATTGTTTTCCTTTTCATCCTGATTGAACACACACACTTTTGATAAATATTCTTACGTAATTTTGCCATAAAATACTCGGCCACTGACACAGTAATTGTAAAACTGGGTGGTCTGTGTGACATTTATGTAAAACTTCACTGAAATGAAAATTAGTCTCAATTCCATTTTGGGATAGTTTCTATTCAGTTTCTCAGATATTGCTCCAGATTAATTTTTCTGAATTATCCCATACGATTCTGTTCAGAATGCTAGGTCTACCAGCAGCACTTGCATACCTTAAATTGCAATTTGTACATCAGCATTATATTTGAATCCATAGACAGTACCTATTTCATTCATAGACAGTACATATTTCATTCATAGACAGTACATATTTAATTCAAAATTAATTGATTTATAGTGCTAAGAGCATAGATGCCAATTTCGTATTTGATAGAATCGATTATTAATAATGAGACAGTTTATAAATATTTTTATTTAGTAATACGGTTTTAAAAAATTCCCATCTTCTAGAATTTTAGCAATACTCCTACGGAACCAGATACAGGTAATTTAAGAAAGCTGATTGTGAATTTGTAAATTTAATAGCTATTCAGTGGGACTTATAAAAAAAATTATATTGATATTCATATTCATTGATGATAAAGTAAACAACAAAACGTAAATGATTTGAATGTTGAATTAAGTGCTCCCCAATCAGATAGCATTCAAAGGAGAATTCTGAAGATGAGTGTTCGCTTTATCCCATTAAAATCTTCACACTTCAGAGGATAATTGTAATGCAAGGGGAAGGTGTCAGAAAATGTAAAACTAACAAAATTCGAAATGTTTTCTTTTTTTAACATGGGTTTATTTTGCCTGTTGGCATGTAGTGATCAGTGAAAATAACCTTGTAAAAAAATGAAGAAAAGAAAAAAAAGATGCTACAAGATTAGAACTACAAGTAATGAGATTTTGTGGTTAAATTAAATCATTAGAGTTCTGTTTTTCTATCATTATAGAAAACACTTTAACATTTTACTTTCAGAAAGAGAGAGAATTTTATAATGATATCAATGTTTCATGAATCACAATATAATGACATGTTGTACTCATAGAAATTTGATCATTTTAATAGTTACAAAAATTGGAAAGGGGGGGGGGGGCCTTATGAAAGATAGTGTATTGAGTCATGCACAAAATATTACAACCCTATACATGATCCGAGGCTATGTGGCCATAGATTTTTCTAAAATATGACAGTGAAATCATAATGCCCCTGAGTCATTTTTTGATTGATGTAGAATGATAAATTGTTGTCTAAAACAAACCAACAATTAGAATGCATGATCTAAAAATTATAAATGTTCACCAAACAACTATTTTGCTCTCACTTTGCGACATCCAGCAGCTTAACTTGCTTATGGCAAGCATTTGTTCCTCTCAAATTTCAACCTCTGGAATTTTATTCATTTACCTGAAGGTTTGTTGACATAGTTTTTGTCACAGGTAAATCTGTTTCCTTTCCTGAAATGAAGAAATTGAGTGTTTCTGAGATACGAAGTCTATTCCAGCCATCTCTGTAAATTTCATTGTTTTTTAAGGTAGATTTCAAAGCTAGTGAAGTCAGCATACAAGTTTACGTAGAATGCCAGAATAAGGCGGGAGTGATCCATAATTGTTTAATTCAGTCAAAACATATGCTATGCAGTGGAATGGCATACCAGCTTCGTGCAAGTGCAAGATGGAAATCAAATTTTATGTGCATTTCGTAGCAGAAAGATAAATGTGAATCATTCAATAATGAAACGAAAGTTTTGTAAACTGTTTCACTCTGTATAACTTATCTAGTGTCTGTGATGGAGGACCAGTTCACTGACGGGAAGCTTTCTCATGGAAGGTTAATTTTGTTGAAGTTCTTTTTTTCGCTACAATATACATCTTTCATCCTTGGTATACACATTTGGCATTTTGTAAACAGTTTTATCTATCCCAAAACACATGAACAAAACACAGAATAAACAGACGAGAGGAAATTAAACAGAGAGTGGATTATGGGACTTTTTTCTGAAGTGTGGTGTAATCTGGGATACTCTTGATACAACAGCAAAAATGATCTGTCGGATATTGACACCAGGAGTCGGTGACTTTTATGTAATCATTACTGGGGGTGGAAGGGGAGGGGGGCTGTGTCTGAAATTTACAATAGATGGGAAATGAGGAAGATGGGGGGAAAAGTTGAAATTAGAACAGCAACATTTTTTCATTCAATTAACAGAGGATTATGCTGATGATGTCATCAGCATGCTGGTACATTAACCGCGATATCAATGCAGATAATTGGCATTTCTTGCTGAAATCTTTTTTCCTCTGTAATCCCCCTGTGTCATTGATCTAAGCTTTTCTGATTGATTTCCATTGTTGTCAAGTCATCTTAAACCATCAGCCCTGATTTACTGTAAGAGCATTGGGATGGATTAGACACCAGTAATTATCCTTCTATAATATACACATACATAGTTTAGTCTGAATGGAATACACAGAGATTTATGTAAGAAATGATTCAGTTTGTGATGTTGTAGTGAAAAAATGGTGAAAATCATTACAGGAAGGTAAGACCAGATTCTGTATTGTGTGTTTACTTGTTTTAGCAGGATGGATATTTAAGTGCATTTAGCAGGCATTAGCGCTTATTAATGGTTTGTGCTAAAATGTAAAATTTTCTCTTTTCATGACAAAAGCGATAATTCAGGGTTACTTCAATAGTGCAGTAGTTTGGTAGGTTTTGCTGATAGGGAATTTTTGGAGAATTATAGAGGAAACCACTGAAATATGGAACATGCTTCAGGGAGTGGAAGGGGGGGGGGGGGGTACCTGTTACTGACTTCTAAACCATTAAATGGAACAGATCTGATTCAAGACATCAACGACAATTTATATAGTAAATGATAATGAAATTTCAAAATTTGAAATTGAGATATGCAAGTGTTTTTGAAATCCCTCCCTTCTACACTTAAACCTTTTACACGCATACTTAAACCGATAAAATCCAATATTGCTTTTTATCATTTTGATTTCTGGAATGATATTACAGATTTCTTAAAAATCAGCCTGGTGTTGAGTTTATTTTTAAGCAGTGTACAAAAGGTTTGACAGCATGTTTATCCCAATGTTGGGGCTTGAGTGTGGCAAATTGAGTGTGGCAACTTCATTTTACATATCAACATTATCAGGAACATGATGAGAAGATATCTGGCCTTGAATGAAAACTCTTTACTTCTTGCATTAGATTTTAACTTCATTTTTTGGGGTAAATTTTTGCATGATAATTTGAATTTAAAAATTTGGCAAATATGAGCAATATCACAGATCAAATAATGAGTCATCTGAAATGAACAGGTATTAAACAATATCAGAAATCTGACCGTGTTATAAATCATTTATTGTAGTCATTATAAAGTTTTCAACAGTATTTACCAAAGTGACACATGACAGAACTAAAACTTTTATATTTTGATCAACCTTCTCATATTTCTGCCGGAATATGACAACTGTATCTTTATAATCAGTTTGAACAAAAAATCTCCAGTTTAATCATTTTGTGAAACGATATTTAATGGACTTTCCTGTCAAAGAATTATCCTTTGGGATCATATGTCAAATACGATGAAGCCTGCGCACTCTGCCATGCAAATGTTTTATCTTGTTACGCTAAAAAATGAAAAAAGAAAAAAACTCCCAAAGATTATGCAGTTGGCAAAAATAGAAAAAGTATCTAAATGTTGGTTGAACTTTAATGGACTTTCACACATCATCCTGACAAGATGATATTAATGACTTAATATTTAACATTCATCATACCAGGGTCAGTTGATATGCAGGCCAAAAATATGTGAGACATACATTTAGTGAGGAGTCTATTTGATGCGTTGAGGTCTTTGCTTTGTAAGCGTTGGAAGGCTGCATTAAATATTAATATGCAATCAATAGGATAAAAAGCAGATACCTTCACACCGGAAATGAGATGGGGGTCTCGTAACACACAAGTGATTGACTGACAGCTGCTTGGTTTTTCTCAGCTTTGCGTGTTTGAGTGAGAGATGAATGGAATCGCAGCGTAGATTCTCTCAGCCTCTTTAGAAGTGTTATGAAACACGAGTGTGGTAATGTGGGAATTATGTTTAGATTCATTGCCAAAGGTAGTGACATAGACAAAAACTATGTGAATACAACCATAACTAACACTGACGGAGAAAAAACATGGAGGTAACATATTGATTTTAAATTCTTCACATTGTGTTGACATGAAGAAGAAAGGCATGTTTAGGATGTCGGATGCACATGGTGGCTGTTTCAACCAAAGATTAAAGAGCATATTTCTTGATTGATGGACATTGTTGTTTGTGATTACAGGTTGGAGTCCTTAATGGGTCTGGACAGAAGTCATATTGAAGATGAGACTCTACGACATTCCTCTTGGTACCAAGCTGGGATTCCAAGGTTAGTTCAGGTTTCTTTGTTAATACAGAAGAGAAATTTCTTTCCATATTTATATTTTGTGGTTCAAAATTTTCAAGAATTGAGAAAAATCAGCATGTTTGTGGGGACTTGATTTCATGATTGAAGACTTGTTATTCTGTTTCTATTGTACGTAGAGAATTTAAATTCATGGACCTGTCCAGACCACAAAAACAATAAAAATTAAACACACACAAAAAATTAAGGATTTATATATACTTTATATGTAAACTGTCTGAGTAGATTTGGGGTTAATCTCAGCGAGATTCATCGAGGCTGGGCTGACGCTTATCCAGCCTCGATAAACTCACTGAGATTAGTTCTGGGGTGGGGTTTCTTTTGTCACACCCAGTGCATCTTTGGTGTATAAAAGCATATATTATTTTTAAATGAACTATATGCAATATTTTGTATTTTAAAAGTCTGGTATGACTTGGAGTTAATAAAAAATGATGGACAATGACTTCACACATTTTATGATGCTGTAAAACTTGTACACAGGATGTTATTGGAATTTTATATTTCCCATGACATTTGTTTCACATTCTGTAAGTGGATCAAGGGCTGTAATGTTGTGATGATACCAAGCAAAATTTCAACATCCCATTTTATAACTCTGTAACTGAGTGAAGCAGTAAATAATGATGAAAATGGGACAGCATATTCAGTTTGTGAAGTCAAATCTTATTTATTCGAAAAATGAAAACAAGATCATTTTCCATGATGTAATGTTTATGTTGTCTTTTGATTTATTAATGAACAAATTCTATATTGCTGACGGTGTTTGACACATTTAAGGGCATGCTGTTATTCAATTTTTTAGAGAGATAGCTTTAGAAATCCTACAGCAGGAAGAGATAGGATCCTTTATTGTGCGAGATAGCTCCACCCACCCTGGGTGCTATGCCTTGTCCGTCCGAGTGCCAAAGTTTGAAAATCCCACAGGAATTTCCCATTATCTCATTCTGAAAACACAAAGAGGTGTCAAATTAAAGGTAATGGATTGATGCTTTCAGCTCCATATGGTAATTTGAAAGACAATGTGTTTCAAAGATGGCATTCAAGAGATTATAATTGAAATTATCTTCATTAAAGAAACAATCTTTGATCATGATTAAGTAGGAAAGAATATTGCCACGGAAGGATAATCAATTTTGTCTAATGTGATTATTTCAGCCACTGAAAGAAAATGTTGATACAATGGATAATGTGATTCATTTCAGGGTTTGGAGAAAGAATGGCCTGACCTCTTAGCACTAGTCACACATCACACAGTGATGTCAGAAATGTTACCGTGTACACTAAGACTTCCTCACAAATCCAAAAATCCAGCATACAAGGATTCGGAAGACGACAAGAAAGAGGAAGATCCCGATTATCAGAGACTCTCGGATTTCACATCTATGATGGCCGCTCTGAAAAATTGACCATGTATCATTTTCATTTGGGCATGTGTAATCGGAAAGCCAAGCCAAGTTGTTGTTTATTTATTTGTTTATGTTCTGTGGCCTTGAATGTTCATATGTTTGTGTTTTTTGTTAATGGATATTTCCTGTTAGAATTTTGCTCTACAGGTTCATCTCTCTGCTTTATATTACATAAATGTTATGTAAACTGGTTGATGTTTAAAATATGTGACATTTTTCTGCTGAAGTCTATTTGAGGAACAAGTTTTTATTGTGCCAGATTTACCTTTTAATGATAACATCGGAGAGAAATGTAGCAGACTTGATAAGTAATGCAGCTCTGGATTCAGCAATTGTGGAGGAATTCATCAATGTTTATATTTTTAGTGTTTATTTTAAAGTTTACAAAATTCTAATGAAATACCAGTTTGTGGAAAAATATCTTTGAATTTATTGGGGGGGGGGGGGGTTACTTTGGGTTTTTTTTGGGGGGGGGGGGTTCTTTTTTTTTCTTTACCACTTTGCCACTGAATGTCTCCTATTCTGACTGTATGATATTATGTAATACAAGTGTATGTTCACAGATTTATTGAAGTTTTTAAAAGTTAGCATGTCCAGTATGTATTTTTGGTTATGCAAGTGTGATAAAATAAGATTGTGATGTTTAGGGCATTCAGTGAGATACACAAAGACACTGGTTGGACTTTACATGTAATAAAGCATGTTAAATCTGATGAGTTGTAACTAGATAATTCTACTCACTGGTACATGAATTCATTCATGAAAGGACATCATTCATAGTAAATGTTTTGTGGCTTACTGTCTGATGATTTTAATGGTGCTTGAACTATAAGGAGTGTGAATTTTACATTGCCATGTTATTCAGAGTGAAAGCATTGCATGTATTGTATAAGCCATTACACTTTGTTTAGATATTCGTAATGAATTCATTATCTTTGTCAATCATTTTAACTGGTTGTAATTAAAATAACTGTTTACTGCCCCTGAGAACCAGTCATTCCATGTTTGACTCTATTCATCTGCTTGTCTTCCCTGGAATAATTTGCAATAGAATGAGTGGCTTGATTAAACTCAACCAAAGCTTTAGTTTTACACATGATGCTGTAGTTTCACTTTCATGTATATAATATACATATATATATGTGTGAGTTGTACAAGGCAATACACTGTGTTTGATAGGAACACACACCCCGCTTCAGCCTTAGCAAACTGTGATGCAGGTTTTATGTACATGTTATTTGTGATTCAGATTTGTTACAAAGTATTATGGCATCTTGCCTTCAATAAAATATTTATCAGAAACATCAGAATCGGAATTTCGTTTATAAGGAATCGAGCATATGGGGGGAAAAAACCAGTCCAAAGATCATCATAAAATGTTTTAATGAATGTAAATCTGTAGACAAGCTCAATTAAATTGCATCCAGATGAATTCTGGAACACAAACTCTCTTGAGATACATTTGGTTTGGTATAAAGAGCATATTTCTTTGCCAGTTATAGATAAATTCTCCATGGTACCTTAGAGGCTGGAATTTTCACTTTATGATCAATAAGTTAATGTAAAATTCATCAAAGCATTTTGTTATTGTATTCCTTTTCCACATTCGCGTACAGTATAGTGAGAGGTGGCCGTATTACTCCACGAGACGTTGACAAAGAGAGATAACTCTGATAAAACTGCGAGGCCAATATTTGTATCGATTGCTCCTCGTATCCAGAATCGCTAGGACACTGCAATGTATGGCACAGGTCCATTTCATGGGTCTACAAACACTAAACATACCATTAACAAACTGAATGTCCCTTTGGGGGCCTTCTCTTCCATACTCAATAAGCAGAATTGTTATGTGAAATATAAATAAAACAACCAATTATTATTAAGCAGTGTTTCACAAGAAAGAAGTTCAGGGTAATGCGTTTTAGTGGTTTGTTTTCTTTGTTGTTTTTTTTCCAATGATGATGATAATAATGGTACAGCAGTATACTAATCTATTAATGTACTTCATTAATAGAATTACATATATCATTTGATATTTTACTTCTGAATGTTTAAACATATTGCCAGTATAAAATTAAATCTGATGTGGTGCCAAATTAAAATTATTCATGAATGATAAAAAAAAAAAAAAAAAAAAGATGTACTGGTTTTAAATATGCTGTCTTCATATGCGCCGCTCCCTCTCCACTGAGAATTAAATATTCTGTTTGCGCTTGGTATGGGTTTCTTGGACATCACCCCGTTCAAATTCAAATTTTAAAATGATTGATTGATTACATGTATCTACATATGGAGACGTCACCATTGCCGATGGAGGGCTGCAAAATTTAGGCCTATACTCGGCGCTTATGACCATTGAGCAGGGAGGGGCTTTACCGTGCCACTCCTGCTGTGACACGGGACCTCGGTTTTTGTGGTCTCATCCGAAGGACCGCCCCATTTAGTCGCCTCTTACGACAAGCAAGTGGGTACAGAGAACCTGTTCGTTAACCGGATCCCCACGGGATTAAATTTTAAAGGTCTTGATGCAGTCTGGTTACATTAGGGTACATCACCATGATGTTGAGCATATGTAAAAGTGTGTGTAGAATGAAAAAGGCCTCGCTCAAAGAATGACCACTGTATGCTAATCCCTCCCAATCACTGAAAATTTAGGATTTCTATCTTGAAATTGTCACATACAAAAGAAGGGTTCGTAAGAATCAGACCACCCGATAAAGTTGTTTATGCCAACGATTTAGACGGAATTTTACACGTGTCGTAGTTAGTCAGCTGTTAGTGAGAGGGGTGGCGGTGAACAGTTGCCAGATATTTGATTGTGCATCCTACACGCAAATCAATAACTTCATACTGAGAAAAAGTAAATGATTCCCTTTTAATGTCTTAATATCTAATAAATCTTTCAGCCAAACATGGCCAAACAATGTGGAGCGCCAAGTTAACATAAATTCAAATCAAAGATATCGTTCATTTTTTTAAGATATCATCAATTCAATTGATGCCGCAACAATTCAATTAAAGATTAATAAATCATCATATCCTCAATTCTGAATCATTACACGCATTAATTGAATTGTTGATAGCATTAATTATTCCGCTGAATTGGTGAGCGCATTAATTGAATTGTTACTCTCTTCAAATGAATGGATTACATCAAGAATTTGAATTGATGAGCGTTACAATTCCATTGAAGAGAGCAATAATTCAATTAATGCGCGCCATAATTTGATTTCTTGCTCTCTTCGATTGAGTTGTAGCGACCATCAAATCAATTAATGCGCGCGATACTTGAATTATTGCTCTCTTCAATTGAAATAATGATATCATTTGATGCGCGCAAGAATTCGTGTAGAGAGAGCAACTATATTTTTAGAGAAATCTTCATATCCACATTAGAATCAATGGCCCCTTATAACTGTAATTGAATTGTTGCTCTCTTTAAAAGAATTGATGCACGCATTAATTCCTTATAGAAAGGCGTTGTAAATAATTACAAAATATATTCAATTAAATTAAAGAGATCATCAAATCATTTATACCGAGCTCCAAAACAATAATTCCACCACATTGATGCACGCATGAATTGAAGTGATGAGAGCAATAATTGGTTTGATGCGCACATTAATTCAATTCTTGCGCGCAATGATTGAATTGATGATATCTTCAAATGATCAAAGATATCTTCATTTATTTGAATTTATCTTAATTTGACGCTCCATAAAACAAAAGCAAACAAAGCAAGAAGAAAAACATAACAGAACAACAAAAAAGGAGACAGAAAAGTCAATGTGTAGTTTATAAGTGTTCTCTGAAGTGACTGTAACTGTTATTCAAATCTTGAACAGATTGGTACTAAATGATACACAAATACGCCGAAAATTAAGTTGATGCAAATCGGGGTTTTGACTTTGAGTACTATGGCGGTATCCGAGGGGATCCGAAGACATGCAATAGAAAGAAACTAGGAATGCTTTGACAGAATGATATATCCTAAGACCTTTAAGCTCATATAAAAGAAAACATCCATAATATTTCACCCTAGGGCACCAGTCATCGTTTGCCAATGATGAAAAAAAAATCCAAAATATATGTACATGATGTACTCCATTTCTATATTTGTGTGGCTGGAAGAGAAAACTAATGTACTTTGATATCTTAAATTAGATTAACTTTATGGCGTTGTATATAAGTACAGACCACTGTACACACAAACAAGAGACCCATGGAGCATAATGCTCACCCGAGTCATAATGACCTTGCCGTTCTTATCAGATTTTTAAAAGATGTTACCCTCTTTATTTCCAACAATTTGACCCCATACTATAACGCCGCCATAGCCCCTCAGGGTCTTCAATCCACACAACATATGGATGTATCTATAAAATATTACTAACGTGGTCTTGCTGTTGTGTTCTGGAGTAAAAATGGTGCGATTGTGGAGTACTGTAATTGTAATAAACTCTCTCTGACATTTATATTAATAAGTAATCATATTAATGTTCATATCAAAATGTCCTTGACAATTCAAATGTAGACTCGGAATTCAAGATACGGACCCTAAACTGTGCCCATGAGCATTTAACCAACGAAGGTTACTGACCCATCCCCCCATCCCATTTTCATCCATTTTTTTTTTAATTTATTTGTTTTTATTTGGGATTGCAGAAAGTGGACGATACGACGGCGCAACCGTGCCATTAGAATATGGTAGTTTTTTTTTTCAAATCCTTTCTACGATTTTGTACACGATTTTAACAAAAGGCCTTATCAGTTACCTGAGTATTAGTTAATAGTACCAATAGCCCCAAGGGCTATGAAATCTATAGAAATTTTCGTATTTTTGCATATCTTTAGAAGGTAAATTCTAATATTCAGCAGCAGTAAAACAAAAACCACAAATGCCCCCGAATGCGCCCTTACTGGTGAAAGGCTTTACATGATATATGTTATATTACTACTATATGACTATTTTGGACACGCCATACAGTCAAAGTCCTGGGTTTGCAAAGTTCACAAGTTTTGGTACATCCCTTCTGCTTTTCCTAAATATACATTTATTCTTTATACAGCATCTGCAAAATTGAAGAAATCATTACAATTACTATAATAATTTTGGCCCTATCTTACAACCAAAACTCTACGATCTGCTCCTTCTAAATATTATCCATTTAGTTTCAATCTAGTATCATTTAATAACTTTTAAAGTGATGACTTAAGATGACTTAACAACGATGCTGATTGGATGAAAAATTTGTTTGATTTCTTAGTATAAAAAAAAATTCGTCCGGAGTCCATCTGCACTAAACACGCGGGACTACTTTTCTCAGGAATTAAGGAATGAAATTTATAATTCTTTATTTGATGCTTGTATCAAACGAAAACTTAGACGGAAAACTTCATCAATGCGCGTAGCGCATTGATGAAAAAGTTTTCCGTCCAATTTTTCGTTTGATACATGCATCAAATAAAGAATTAAAAGTTTCATTTTTTAAATCAATATCGTTTAAAAATGTTTAACACATTGGTAGAGACCTTCCTGCTCTACATGACAAGATTAACATTGGGCAAATTTTGACCCTTAATGCCCCTTGTCCCTTTGTTGCCTGAGCAATAATTCATTCTCATTCTCTCTCTCTCTCTCTCTCTCTCTCAATCCATTTTAAACATTTACATTAAGTGTGTAATATTTAAGTAGCCGTTAAAAATTATCCCATTACTGAACAAAATTTAACGTTTAATTTTGATCGGCATCATTTTTTAATGTTAAGAAATTACCCATGGGGTCGTTTTTCAACAGGGTCATTATTTAATGTTACATCGGAAAGGCCCGAGAATGTAAGATTGGTTGTAGACCTAAACGTCTAAGATGTCGCCTCGTTCTGGGCGCTTCGTTCTGGAAATTTCCATAAGGTTGATTCAAGACTAAAATCACGGATTGAAGAAACTAAAAGGCATATTTTATTTATTCAACAATTGTCAAAACTGATTTCTTCTTAAGATCAAAACCAAGCATCGATAAACAACGGATTTTCTTCATATAGTATTATCTTAAGTTGTCATTTAAAGAGAGAGAGAGAGAGAGAACTGGCTTAGATTTGCCAAAGCGTCTCCTGCCACTTTACTCTCATTTTTGCTATTTCAGGGTAGTATATCAAAAACGAAAGTAGGTTTTTAATAAATTTTGCGATATCTACTAATCAAATAAGATTCTATTATAGCTTACGGACTTCATCTAACATATGTAAAACAATATTAAAGGTGCAAGCAGTAATTCTGGAGCAATCGTTTCGGAGTTTATTGGTAAAATATGTTAATTCATAAATATAGATAGATTGATCACGATTTCGATTTATTTATATCAACAAACATGCCGCAGGAATATTTGACATCAAGAATTCGAAGTTTTTATATCGAGAAATAGCTATTGATAATAGTATATAACAAATGAATTTTTGAACATTCAAGAGGGTATGGACTGCGACGGTTTACGCTGGCATATTTCATGCAACGTTTATTGAAGGTATGCCGGCGTGTGGCGTAGCAGTTCATACCCCATGTACTACTCTCGAAAACGAAATTCATTTTCTATGCTTACATTCTACTTTTATTTCTGAATTACCAGACATTTACATGTAAATAGAACACACGAGGGCTATTCGATATGTAATGTGTATTGAACGATATCTCAAAAGCATTCGACTCAAATAGTGAAATGAACACCACATCCCTTCAAAGTATTCTCCGCGGTTTGAAATACATAATTTCTTGATCTCTGAATCCATTTCTGAAATGCGTCACGGTACGCTGATTTAGGTAGACCTCCGAGGCACGGACTGATGGCTGACCCAAGGACTTATAACGACGACCAGATAAGAACTTTTTTAAGTTTTGAAAAAAGGAAAAGGTTGCACGGGGCTACTAGATCTGGAGAGTATGGTGGGTGTGGCAAGACGGTACCCTTCTCCTACTTCAAAAACTGCTTCACATGCTCAGATGTATGTGACGAAGCATTTTCATGAAGTAGACGAACATGCCTAAATCCTGACACAGGGCGTCGTTTATAATATTTCTTGAGCTTATTTTAGTATAGCACCTCGGTAATACCGACTTTAACAATTTTGCCCTTCGTCACCCAATCGTAACAACTCGGCCATTTCTTAAAAGGCCGAGCGTGTTCCGATTGCTTCGGCACCATTTCGGAATTCGTACGGCTATACCATCACATGAGAAGAATATACAATAAAGAACCTTCTTTGTGCTTATGGTTCTTTTGGCAACTACAGGCCTTCTACCGTGTTTAGTTAGCTATATTTTGTTTCCAAGTTTTCTTACTGGTTCGAAATAGTGAACCCATGTTTCGTCACCAGTAACAATGTTTGCAAATTACCTTTGATTGAATTTGGGAAACATTTTGAGTAATTGCTTAACGGTTTGTACTCGTACCCGTTTTTGGTCTTTCGTACTTTCAAAATACACTTCAAAATGAAATGCATATACGCGATAGCGATATGCTTTGGCAATATCACGAATCGTGTATCTGCCATCACTTTCAATTATTTCCCTGACTTTTGAGACATTTGCCTCGCTTGTTACATTCACAGATCGGCCAGATTTTGCTGCATCTTTGACGGACTCTACCAGTCAGAAATTTCTTTCTCCACCTACGAACTGTCTCATAAGATACGTTATCAGACCCATAAACTTCCCCCAATTCAGTAAAAACTCTGCATTATCGAATGACCGAGTTTTGTGCGAACTTTTATATAAGCTCTAATTTCTTCAATATTCCCAACCCGTTTCCCAACCATTTTGCAACAGTGGTCAACGACTGGCTCCATTGAAATGACTATAAGTTTAAAACTATGTGGAACTGAAGACACTTACAGAAAGTCGGGATGTATGGAGTGCCAAAATTGACATAAATTCAAATAACTGAAGATATCTTTTTAAATGATTTGAAAATATCATCAATTCAATTATTGGTCTCATCGAGCAATGATTGAATTAACGCACGCATCTATTCAATTGATGAGAGCAATATACCTAATTGATTTGATGTGTGCATTGATTTGATGCGCGCATTAATTCAACTAATGAGAGCAATAATTTATTTCAAAATATCATCAATTCAGTTATTGCTCTCATCAAATCAATTGATGCGCGCATTAATGTGGTGGAAGTACTGCTTGCAAAAATTGATTTGGAGCTCGGTATAAATAATTTGATGATCTCTTTATTTCAATTCAATGTATCTTTAATTATTTACATCGATTTTGGTATAAGGAATTAATGCGAGCATCAATTCTTCTAAACAAAGCAATTCAGTTAAAGAGATTACTAATTCAATTGTGGATATGTTGAATTGAAGATATCTCTAATTATATAGTTGCTCTCTCTAAAAGAATTATTGCGTGCATCAACTGAATTAATGATATCATTAATTAAATTGAAGAGAGTAATAATTTTAGATTATTGCATGCATTGGTTGAATTGTTGTGCGCATTAGAACATCTATCTGAGTGTTTTAGGCATGTTTTATTGGGTATTCATATAATGCACCAAAACACAGTGAATTTTGGACTCTAGAGTCTCTTAATTACGGAAGCCGATAGGTGCCAGGGTATAGAATTAATATTTATTTAACTGGCGGCTGCCACTTAATTTAACTGGCGACCGCCACTTATTATCTGGCGGCCGCCATATAAATTAACTGGCTGCCGCCAGTTATTTTATCTGGCGGTCGCTAGTTATTTTATCTGGCGGCCGCCACTTAATCTATATATGGCGGCTGCCAATTGCAAAAACAATGTAATTTGTATCACTGAATGATTATTTTGGAAAGATTTAGAATAGTACGCAAACACACAGCATCGTTTTTCAAAGTGTATAGGGACAGTCGGAGGAGAAATTGTGTTTTACAATTGTTGACAAGCAGAAAAGGAACCTAAAATGTCTGTTTTGTCCAAACTTCGTACTCCTAAATTGGAGGGAGGGGGCTCCGTTCTTCCGGTTTAGCTAACAATCAGACAATTTCGTTCATTTATTTTACTCACTGGTTTTGATACCGAATTTAAGTACCAGTGCCATTGGTGTGTGGCAGAGGGATGCAATACGGATTTACGTAAGAGGGGAAAACAGGCACGTAACATCGTTTGTCAGAGAAGGGGATGGGTAGTCAGAGAATTAAGATGCCTTCACACTACTTTGTCTAAAATTCTTGACAAGAATAAATAAATATATCAAAACAAACAAATGTTCTTTTGACTAATATTCAAAATCTTTCAAATTTGAAATGCATGGATGAAGGTTAAATAGTGACATACGACTTGTTATACCTCAATATATATATTTTTACACCTTTTAATATTCAGAAGGGGTGGTGGTGGTGGTGAATGATTGATTGTTTTTACGACTCGTCGAGGAGTTTTCACTCATTTCTCATTTTAAGACACCAACAGCTTTAGGTTAAGTACCGCAAATGTAGACCCATGCTTAGCGCTCAGGGCCGTAGCAGTGAGGGTTCCTTATCGTGCCAACGCCCGGGGGGGGGGGGGGGTAGGGTAGTAGCGCATCATGTATATTGCATAAGAATCCCCCCCCCCCCCCCAATTCTGATTACTTGAATCGTAGGGAGAACACATTATGGGTTCACTTCATAAATTGCATTCGTACCATTCACTTCTGCCGATAAAAAGTCGGAAGGGGGGGGGGGGTTAATTGGTGGTTGTGTCACGAAATATATCTTTATTTGTATATATAAATAATAGAAAGTTATGGTTGTTAAAATGGGGACCATCCCCCCTCCCCCCCCCCCCCCTTCATTCTACGTGCATGCCTCAGAAGTACCCATATAGCCTATCCATTATCGGATTTGCAATGCTGAAATCGCCGTTCATTCCAATGGTGTCCAATAATTGTAAAGATAAATCATGACATAATAACTTTCAATAGCTGGTATATCTTCATTCAATTTTCCCCCACAATTTTATTGATGATTTCCGACAACTCGGTCAGTTTTCTTTACCGATCGGCGATTGACTTTCAAGAGCTTGAGATCAATTCTTTTTATGTATCAGACACCAACATTTTTGGAAAGGATTTCAAAATTTAGATTATAGGGCCAATCGCAAGCTTACATAGCCTTTGTATATTACTTTTACGGTAAAAGGAACAAGAAACAAGAATCTATTACAAAAAATTTCTTTAGTTCGATTATACTTGCATAGAATCAACGTCCATTTCAATAGTGTATTTACGTTAACTACGATAAACCGGATATGACCATGCCTAAAAAAGTATGACGTAATTTAGTGACTAAATGCAGAATAAACACGGACATGGAAGAACTCGAAAATCCCCTATACTTATCATTTCCATTAGTGGAACTCTTCAAATTAAAGGCGCGTAAAGTCGTGCTATCGGGACAACATACGTAAACATTACTTATGCATACGTAATATAAATTATGGTATCGAATCAAACCACGACACTGATTAAAATTCTAAAGGCAAATTTAGGAATTGATTATTCTTACAAAAAAAAACAGACGAACTTATTAGACTATGTGAAGGATCTGCCAAATCTAACCGATATAAAGCACCAATCGCAAGAAGAACTGTGAAGGGAAAAACCAAAATGCACATCCGACACAATAACTTTTCTTGTAATTAATGGGATTCATATGTTATTAGAATTATTCTGTCAGACTATGAAGACATTCCATTTGTTCATACAATTTGGACAGGTTCATATGGGCATGGACTTTGTAATCGTTCATGTACCTCTCTCTCTCTCTCTCTCTCTCTCTCTCTCTCTCTCTCTCTCTCTCTTTGAAAATTACAAAATATTGATTGACTTAGGACAGAGAACATCGTTGTTTGGAATTTTTAAATTAGGTTTAGTAGAGTTTAAAAAAACATGTAACATCCTTGATAAACTAGTGTTAGAATATTTAAAAAATGCAGTTTGACCAATGGCTATTCTATTTAAAGATACACAATGTACTTTAACTTAAAAAGGGGGGGGGGTGCTATGAACGTTTCGTTTATGTCCCAGTAATCTCGCACTTGCTCGCGAGACTTCTGCATTTTCTTACCAATGACGCACAAGAGTCATCAAAGAGCGATAACTCTAATGAGCTGGTAATGAGAAGTATTGGCAGCCGCCATATATAGATGAAGTGGCGGCCGCCAGATAAAATAACTGGTGGCCGCCAGTTAATTTATATGGCGGCCGCCAGATAATAAGTGGCGGCCGACAGTTAAATTAAGTGGCGGCCGCCACATAAATTAAGTGGCGGCCGCCAGTTAAATAAATATAAATTCTATACCCTGGCACCTATCGGCTTCCGTAGAGGACAAACTAGGGAATGATACGAAAAGTGGTCGAGAAAAACTACCAAGTACTCTCATGGTTATACGTGTCAATGAGGATTATTTTTATGATGGATCAATGGAATAAATATTCAGAAAGAGCTTTGGGGTGGGAGACGATACAAGCAAAATTCTAGAGCTATTTTGAATCGGAGTTTTGAGGGGAAACTCGTTTCATTCCTTGTGGGTTTTTTAGTTGTGGTGGTATGGTTTAGACCCTTACTATTATTAATACAGGCAAAATTACCGATTCCTGTGGGTGCTTAAACGAGCCATTAAATCAAAAGTTAGTGTAATGAGCCACCTTAAAGGAAAATAGCAACATTTTATGACAAAAGCATTGACATGAAATACCCATAGTATTTTATTCTTCGTAGTTTCAAAAGGCGCCAAATACTACCACATTTAAGTGGAAGAATGAGCATGAAAGTCGAAAAAGATTTACATATTTAACAGTCATAGTAAAACCTCTGCATCCCTCAACCGAAAACGATATTCACGAAGGGCGTGCGCGAAAAATTCACTTCCGGAGGTTAAGATTTAGAACGGAGATTGAATCGTCCATGACGGCTTTGTGTAAGATGGGTAGTCACCGTAGAAGTAAGCAGGTTTATCATGTAGCACAAGGGAGTTTTAAAACAGTTGAATTCTCTCAACACTGCTAACAAAACCCTTCAATTAAGGTAAGATGATTATGTAAAACGGTGTACTTGTGTTGTCACGTGTCATCTGATAATACTTACCATCATTTGATCTCTCGATCTCTCTCAATGACGTATTGTTTTTATTCCAGAAAAGCAGAAAATGGATCCCCTACAAGGGGCACAGGATGTAATTAGATGCGACATTTGCTCAGATCTTGAAAAGTCGCCAGCGGAGGTGCATTGTAACACCTGCCACACGAATGTTTGCAGTCCTTGTGTTGTCAAACACATGGAACTGGACAGGTCTAGGAAACATGATATTGTTCTCTTTCACTCTGCGAAAACAGATCTCATACTGCCAAATTGCTCATCCCACGTCAAGCTCAAATGTGAGCTGTTTTGTAAGGAGTGTTTGATTCCTGTTTGTCTGAAATGCCTCTCCTCCGACCACAACAGCCACAAAGTGGAAGAAGTTACCGAGTTATGCAAGTCTCTCGTGCATGAAATTGAAAACGAAACAGATGAACTGGAATCGTATATCATTCCTGAATATGATAAAATTATGGAAAATGAAGGAGAGAATTTGAAGACAATGCTACAGAAGTATGACAAATTTGAGTCTTCCATTGAGGAGCACGGAAAACAAGTTCACAGGCTGGTAGATATTGTAATACAGAAGTACAAAGACAGAGCTAACCAGATGATGCAAGCTGATGCTAAAATGTTAGGCCAGCAAAAAGAAGAAGTAACTGTGCTATTGTGTGAGGCGAAACAGGCTGCAAGAAGAAATAAAGCAGTAGTTAGATCAAAGAATGCCGCAGAACTGATGAACCACAAATCAGAAAATTCCAAACTTCGAAACATCCCTCAATCGAAAAGCATAATTCCTCCAACTTTTGCACCAAAACCTGTATCTATTGAGTTACTGGAGAGTTTCTTTGGAACCATACCCGATTCCCTTGTTTTGTTCAAGCAGGGTTACACTCTACAAACAAGTGACGTCAGCTCCACAGTTAGCGCTTCAACGCCTGCAGCTATTGACCGGGTGGTTTCTTCGTTTCCTACATTCTATAAGTCGCTTTTCAGAGTATCTTGCACAAAGTTTGGGAAATTATGGACAAGCGGATATGAAAACACGATCAAATGTCTGGATATGTACACTGGCTCTATACTCGACAATGCAGTGCTAAGTTTGAATCCTATTGACCTTTGTGTTACTGCCGCTGGAGATCTGTTTGTCTGTGACGGTTTGGGTGTCATTAAAAGAGAAATAACAGGCGCCTTACACTCGTATTTTGACGTCCCCAAAGGATGGGGCGCTGAAGCACTCACAACGTCGTCTTACCCCAATGGTGCCCTGCTCGTGTTTTTGAGACGCGAGGACAACAGACAATCCAAAGTTGTCCGAGTGATCGATGCCATAGTCCGAGGCGAATTTCAGTACGATGACAAGGGTAGAGAAATCTATCACACGAGCTGTTATGATTACTTTCTCACAGAAAACAGAAATGGCGATGTTTGTGTGTCTGATACAACATCGCTCGCTGTGGTAGATAAATCTGGTAAATTCCGCTTTAAGTACCATGGTAACGTATTTGCAACTTTTGATAAGCCATTTAAGCCACGAGGCCTTGCTACGGATACAAATGGCAACATCTTACTGACAGACCTAGACAATAGATGCATTCATCTGATCGATGAAAATGGTGTGTTCATTCGATACATCACGTGTGGAGGAATATTGGACAAAGTGTGTGACCTTTGCATTGATGACCAGGGAAAGATATGGGTAGCAGAAAGACGTACTGCAAAAGTAAAATGTATCGAATATCACTAATAATTCTTTGATTAAAAAAAATATCCTTAGCAGTCTGTAATTTTATTTCTGAGATCTTATGACCGCACATTTGCGATGTGTTATAAATTTGCGATAAAGAGTTGTAAGACAAAAAGTGACGGGGCTATGTAAAAATACACAGCCGCCAACAAACCTATTAGAGTTATTAGATTCAGTATTGTCTTCCTGTAACTTCATCATCATATGTTAGACAGTACTCGGTCAATTTTAAAAAATGAGAGACAAAAATAAGGTTTCCATTTATTCCAATATTTGCTTCGCTTGGGTTTAAGCATCGTCGCAAACCATGGGTTATTGTAAATAGAATGAAACAATAACCCGTGGTTTGCGACGATGAGTTTGTGAAATAGAATGAAACAATAACCCGTGGTTTGCGACGATGAGGTCTAAGGGAGACATTACTTTTTGGCATCAAGTTTTGTAGATCTGACAATAGTACCAATGCTATGTACAATGCAAGGGCGGGTCCAGAGGGGGTCATGGGGGTTCGGACCCCTCCCCTTTTTGCGGACCAAAAAAAGGTTATTCATTTTAGTGAGACTTGGAGTCCAGATGATATGAAGGGTAATACTTACATGTACATTGTAATTGCATCATTCATATCAACATCAGTTATATCATTTAATTCTACGATGAATAAGACGAAACATCGATATATACGATCTTTTCATCAGATACAAGTATCACTTAAGAATTCTTAAAAAGTTTATGTAATATAAGTTTTTTTAAAAGAAGTAAACAATTTCAAAGTGAAATAGAAGTATCAGGAAATGCTCAGAATGCAGGATTTTGCACCATTTACCGCAGACCCCTGGCCTATTGGGAGTAACCATTAAATCAGTTTTTTAGATCTGAGTATAGCGATAACAATGACCAAAACTTGGGGAAACAAGTAATGAAATAAACAGATAGAATCGTGTTATTCGATCCGCGTACTTAACAATATCGTTATCATGGTTATATGTATAAAGATTAATAATTATAGATGGTTGGCACACAGACTAAATAGTTACTAATACTTGTATATTTTACTCATGTCAACTAATCATGCTATTTATTCCGTTTTTAAAAGTCACATTTACGGAATAAATGCTATCGTAAAGTCCACGGATCGAATAACATGATTATGGCAATGGGGCTGGGATGGAGATTGTGAAAAGTAGCTAAAATATCAAGTGCTAGACACGCACACCCCTTTCACAAATTCCTGGATCCGCCTATGGAATTTATGTAAAATTCGTGCATGGACAGCTTCTCTGTACCGATCACATCTTCGCAAGCCAAGCGTTTTCGGTCCGCTTCGCTCCCCACGAAGCGAAGCGGACCGAAAACGCTTGGCTTGCGAAGATGTACCGATCATGGATTGAAACGATTTAGAGATCGTGACATGAACATTACCCTTTGTAGGTCAATTTAGATGTACTCACAAATACATAGTAGGCATTTAATTAAATCTTCCATAGTTTTTTGGTTGTTTTTTTTTTTTTTTTTTTCGTGAAATCGATATTAGGTTGCAGTGGATACATAAACAATTTTTGTCAAGTACAATACCAGAAAGTTTTTCATGACTAGATTGTGGTGGAAAGTGCGACAAACGGACAGACAGGTGAGTGTTTTGATTCCCAAGTAAAACTCAACAATTACAGAAAATCTAATTACGCACCTGTAGAATTTTGTATCTCAATGAATTGTTAAAAGATGTTTTTATAAATACCTTTTTATCAAAGTCTTATCAACAAACAATATATCTTCCACAAGCTTAAAGAACAATGGACGTCGTTAGATCATAGACTGGCATGTCTCACTTTCATCTGCAGGGTTGAGGTGGGTCGAAGTTAGCATGATGGAGCTCCACATTGGACTCATGGTGTTAACATTGTAAGAGAACAACTACTAGTGATCCACAACAACTGTCTTAACCCTTTCTCTACCGGCACATTTTAGAGGTTTTTAAAGACTAAATGACAATATTTTTACATCGAATAAAATCTGCATGTATCACGATTTGGGATAGGCATGTGACATATAATTTTGTTAGGAATTGGACAGGGAATAATTTCTTATAAAGTTTGTCAAGGTATCCCATGACCTCAAAGAGATCTACGGGGTCAAAGGTCATTATGTGCACATTTTTGAAAAAGTGTTGCGTCATATTTAGACGAAGCCATCCTTCACTTTAAATGCTTTTTTTAATTTAATAGCTTTACTTACTTTATTGATTTTTACATAGTCAAAAAATAGAGGAAATTTCCAAAAATATGATATATAGATCATATATTTTATGACCGTAGTTTCAAAGATTTAGAGGCACTCCTTTTGCGTTGCCCTGTTTTTACGCGCCACCGGTCAAATTGACCGGCACGGTAGAGAAGGGGTTAAGGAGGAATAACACCAGAAGAATCTGATATGGATGGATATTGGAGGATATGTACGATAATATTTTGAACTTGAAAAGTTTCAATTTTACCTTATTGTTTTAAAAAATGCAGTTTTAGTAGAAAGTAATTTTAAAAATTAAAACCCTTGCTAGACTCAAACCCACGTTCTATAAATAGGTCAGTAGTTGATCTACCCAGCTAGGCAATTCATTTTCATTCAATTCAAAAGAAAGTCGGCCATTATGACGATGTGTTATTCTTTCTTAACTCTAGAATTACATATGATGGCATATGTCTGCCCAAAACATGCAAGATAATCATGCAAAATAATTATGTCTTCATGCAAGATAATAAGTTAATATACAAGTTGCCAATCTATTTAGAGAATCAGATTTTGATATGGTTAATTGTGTCGCATGTTGACATAATTATTCCGCATGTCGGCATAAATAAGGCACATGTCAACATGAATACGTTGCATCTTGTAGTTATTGAATTTAGTAAGGCCAAAAAAAAAGTGTTTACGATAACCTGCTGAAAAGAACTAGGGTCGGTGGGCCGAACTTTTAAAACAAAATTTTTTTGGGCTATATTTGTGTGCTTGTTGTATATTTTGAGAGTTTTATACAACCTCACCGACAATCTGATTAAAATAAGATCTTTGATCCGCTCCGTTATTGTTATGTCGCTACACAAAGATCTAATTTTAATCAGATTGCCTCACCGACTGCTAGGGATAGTGTTATCTCGTGTAATTTCGCCACTACTGTACATTCATTGTTCTTTAGTTAGTGGGTTGTAGTTATGTCTAACGTCTCACTCGGTAATTTTTCACATGGAGACGTCACCAACGCTGGTGAAGGGCTGCAAAAAGGCCTCTGCTCGGCGCTTATACATGTAGACTTTGAGAAGGGAGGGGTCTTCATTGTACCACACCTGCTGTGACAGGTAGTCTCAGTTTTTGCGGTCTCATCCAAAGGACCGCCCCATTTCTAAAGTCGCCGCTTACGACAAGCAAGGGGTACTGAGGACCTATTCTAGCCCGTATCCCCATAGGTTCTTTAGATTGAGGTCATGATATTGGTTGAAAATATCTATAAATGCCAAGGAATTTTGGAATGGTGCAATAACATTATCGACTCTCTCAGGTGGGCACATTCTTGGAAGGTCAGAGATATCATAAAACACTCGCCGTTTTGACTGAACCCCCAATGGCGGGAGTCGCCATTTTTATGTAAGTGGAGTAATAGGAAGCTTGGTTCCGGAAGGAGACGAAATTTCCAGAAAAATATCTATGTTCCGATGAAAAAATCTATGGTCGGGGCAAAAATATAGAGACAATCGAGTGACCATAAAAACACACATTTTTTTGCCTAAGTATTTGCCCATATTAAAATCAAAGTCTTATCTTGTATGTATGGGGTACACATATGCCACCATATTCGCATCTGGCATGATAGTAAAAAGTATTGGTGAATTGCTTACAATGTTAGAATCAAATGGGTAATACCTTTAATGTATGTAGGAGGTAGACGAACATGCCTAAATCCTGACACAGGGCGTCGTTTATGCTAATATTTCTTGAGCTTTTTTTTAGTAGAACATCTCGGTAATACCGACTTGTAAAACTTTTGCCCTCCGGCACCGGAATTTGTACGGCTATACCATCACATGAGAAGAATATACAATAAAGAACCTTCTTTGTGCTTATGGCTCTTTTGGCAATTACTGGCCTTCTACCGTGTTTAGTTAGCCATATTTTGTTCCCAAGTTTTCTTACTAGTTCGAAATAGTGAACCCATGTTTTGTCACCAATAACAATGTTTGCAAATTGTCTTTGATTGAATTTAGGAAACATTTTGAGCAATTACTTAGCGGTTTGTACTCGTACCCGTTTTTGTCATCTGTCAATATATATGCGGTATCCATTTGGCAAAAAATCTTTCGCACTTTCAAAATGAAATGCACCCGCGATAGCGATATGCCAACAGCTTTGGCAATATCACGAATCGTGTATCTGCCATCACTTTCAATTATTTCCCTGACTTTTGAGACATTTGCCTTGCCTGTTACAGTCACACAGGTCGGCCAGATTTAGCTGGATCTTTGACTGACTGTGCCAGTCAGAAATTTCTTTCTCCATCTACGAACTGTCTCATAAGATACCTTATCAGACCCATAAACTTCCCCAAATTCAGTAAAATTTTGCATTACAGAATGACCGAGTTTTGTGCGAACTTTTATAAAAGCTCTAATTTCTTCAATATTTTTAACCCGTTTCCCAACCATTTTTACAACAGTAGTCAACGACTGGCTCTATTGCAATGACTATAAGCTTTAAACTATGTGGAGCTGAAGGCTCGTGTTTATACCGTTGGAAAGGTATTGAATAGAGCTATTCACGAGTATCATCATCCACGAACTCATACAAAGTGTTATCGCGCTGTGGTTCAATACACATTACATATCGAACAGCCCTCTCGAGAGCTGTTCGATATGCAGTGTGTATTGTACGATATCTCAAAAGCATTCGACTCAAATAGTGAAATGAACTTTACATCCCTTCAAAGTATTCTCCGCAGTTTGAAATACATAATTTCACAATCTCTGAATCCATTTTTGACATGCGTCACGGTACGCTGATTTATGTAGACCTCTGAGGCAATGACTGATGGCTGAGCCAAGGGCTTGTAACGACGACCAGATAAGAACTTTTTTAAGTTTTGAAAAAAGGAAAAAGTCGCATGGGGTTAGATCTGGAGAGTATGGTGGCTATGGCAAGACGGTAACCTTCTCCGACTTTAAAGATTGCTTCACAAGCTCAGATATATGTGATGGAACATTATCATGAAGTATGCTGATAAGTGTGGTTAAAATGGTGCTTACAAGCGATGTTTTTCGAGTACAAGTTCCCTAAATCAAAATTAGGTAATATTTAAAAGAATTTAGACTAGTTCCTTAACACGAAAAAAAATAAGGCTGCACGAGCAGTCCGGGATTCAATCCTAAGAAGAGAAGAAGAGAGAGCTCGAACCTGTGGGTCCTTTAGCCCTAGCAAAGTAACTTGAAAATGCCGCTATCGTTGTTTATATTCTACCTCTAACCAATGAAAATTACTTTACTTACAGGCTTTAAAAGAGCAAGGAGAAGATCTAAAATGACCTCTGATAAGTTTAAGGTACAAGGTTTAAACCAATGAAAAGACAGGAAACAAATTAACTTCGGAATGATTGACAAGATGGAGGTAAATTCAACAACGGAATGCGCGGAAATGGCACATGTGTGGAAATAATAAAGTAAACAATTTACAACTAAATTGGACTTTACACAAAAGTGATGTACAAGAAAAAGAATAGAGACGTAAGTAAAGGTACTAAATATTCAAAAGAAGAACAAATTAAATGCTCATGAAAACCAAAACCATTACAAGTGAAAGGCGATGATAACGAACAGTGATCAATCTCATAACTCCTATAAGCAATACAAAACAGAGAGTTGGGCAATTCGGACCGTTGGATCTACCAGAGGTGGGATCAGGTGCCTCGGAGGAGTAAGCATCCCCTGTCGACCGGTCACACCCGCCGTGAGCCCTTTATCTTGATCAGATATACAGAGTTATTCGTAGTCAAAATCAGTGTGCCAAGAACGGTCTAACAATCGGCATGAAACACGTCAGACAGCATTTGACCCCATGATAGGGGTTGTATTGGCAAACTAGATCGTTATAACGACCATATAATTTGCGAAATGCTGATTTTAAACGAGACTGTTGGAACCCCTGCACCATCAACTTGTTCGTCAGTAGCCTGCTCCAATTTAAAAACTGACCATACGCAGAACAAGCTCTTGTGTATCGAATCGGTTGAGAGATGTAAACACCATATGCAGGTGATAATGGAATATTGTTACATAAATATGGGAAGTTGACAATGAAGAAGTTGAAATCATCCCGTTTGTCATAAAGTTGAGTTGTTAGTTTGCCGCTGATATCTACTTTCAATAAAATATCTAAGTATGAAGCAGAAGTGGACGACTCTGTGGTGTCTTTTATTTCGAGTTCACTGGGATATACTGAATCGACATATGAATGAAAATTATTATTGTTAACAGATAATACATCGTCGATATATCTAAATGTCGATTTGAAGGCCACATCAAGAGATTTTTTCTTCTCACGTGGAAGTTTTTAAATAAATTCTGCTTCATAGGAATATAAAAACAGGTCAGCTGACAAAGGAGCACAATTCGTGCCCGTGGGGATTCCAACATACTGTTGGAAGATCTCATCACCAAAGACCACTAAGATATTGTCAATGAGGAACTCCGGCATATTTTTATTTCAACTTCAGAGTACCTGTGCGTGGAATCAGAGTGGGGTTTAACAAAGTAATTTTTTGTATGACTGATCACTAGATAGGAATATTTGCATTTTCCATTTTTGTTGAAGAAGCAACTGTCTATGATGTCAAAAAGTCTAGCCTTTAATTTATCGTGAGGAATGGTCGTGTAACGAGTTGAAAAATCATACGTTTTGATGTTGTTGATTTGGGAAAAGTTTTGGGATTTCAAGTTTACTAAAAGTTCTTTAGAATTTTTTAGAATCCACATTTGATTAACATCACTTCTGGTATATGTAGTCGCACAGTACATTTGAAGTTTCTCCTTCAGAGCTGTTAATATTTTCGTGAGGGGCAAAGATAGAACATTTACTGGATCCAGCATTGTATCCTTGTTTGCAAGGGATTTTATAAAGTTTAGGAATCCAGTATAGGTACGGTAACTCATATTCATCCGACCCATTGACTGGGATATTAAATGTGTCTAAAACTGAAACATAGTTATGAAGAATTTCCTATTTTGAAAGGACAGTTGGAGTATAGGTACGATTACTAAAAATGGAAGTAATGCCAAGTTCGTTTAATATACATTTGTGATAATGAGCCTTACAAACAAAAACAATGTTGTTACAAGCTTTTCAGCTGGAACCAAAACATATTCCTCATGTAACCTATCTAATTCTTTTATCACCTCTGGTTTACTAACACAGAAGGATAGATGGTACTTACTTTTGTTTCCATATGTCTATTGCAGGATTTTCATCAAATTAAATTCTAATCAAATTAATTCCTATTATACTTTTAATCCATTCTAACAATATATCAAGTTCTTTTTCATATTTAGCCCATTGTCTGGCATAATCCTGGACAGAACTCATAATAAAAAAGAAGTTCTGTCGCCAAATGAAAGACCGAGGTTCACCGTATTTAGGACCTTTTAGAATAAGTGATTTGAGATCCTCATTTTCAACATATCAACGTCACCATTAATGACATGTCGAGCTGGACTATAGTTGAAAGAAGACGAAGAACAAGATCACGTAAGTGCATTAAGTATAAGATGGTCTATATCTAGGCACTGCAAAGTCTGTTTCTAATTGAAAAGTTTGGATGCAATAGTAGAAGTATATTTGTAGGAAATACTGGGTGTAGACTTGAACTTGAAATAAGTAGGAATACACGACTGAACTTTTGTGTGATATATGTTCAATATCTTGTGATGTATATATCCTATATCTTGTGATGTATATTCTATATCTTGTGATGTACATGTATATGTTCTATATCTTGTGATGTATATTCTTTATCTTGTGATGTATATTCTATATCTTGTGATGTATATTCTATATCTTGTGATGTACATGTATATTCTATATCTTGAAACGTTGGTTATACAATGGTTAAAACATTGTATTATCTAGAATACTTTTCACGTGATTTATAATAAAGTAATGGAACGTATCGTCCTGTTTTCCATGAAGCAAATCCACACACTTGTCCCTTAGATAGAGTAACTTGCCAAATACAAAATACTTGGCGGTGGTTTTAAAAGATTTGTTCGTTTAATTATACTACTACGCAGTTCATTGATTTAGGTGGTTTCTCTTGTTTCTATGTCTAATTTCTGACAGCTTCAGGAACGAATGAATTATTAAAACTTCTTATCTGCTTTTTGGAACTGTTATACAATCTTCGTTACGAGTATTGTTTTTCGAATTTTATTCTCATGTGCTCGGAATGATTACTGTGTGAAGTCAGAAAATATCAGTCAAATTTGTGAAAAGCTTCGATGTTTTAAAGTTTTCAATCCTGTTTTGGAATAAAAAGATGCAGTAAACGCTGCAATTCGAGGACGAGTGTAAAAATTCTTATGGCAATTAGTTGTCCTTTAAAAGTTTTTCTACATCATTTAAAGAGCAGTCATCTCAAACAACTGAAGCATATTGGTGTGTTTCAAATTATTCCAGTGAGTTCGGTTTTAAAAAAAATATTGAATAAGTTTGAATATTGTATTAAATATAAGACTCTCGTAAGATACCGGGATTATTTTTGATCACCCACGAGCTTGCTCTACGTAAAGAGGACTGATCTATTCCTCATTTTATGTCAATTATTTTGTTAAGATAACACAAAGATAAAAAAAAAAAAAACAACCGGCAGTGTTGGAAATATGAATAAATGCATTCATCGACGGGATTGTTATTAACTAACTTAACGCAAACAGTCGAATTTTACACCGAGTTTTCGATTCGAACTTTGGTGCAAAGGGATGATTTATCAACTATTTAAGCAATGAAATAGTATTTTTTGAATGATGAAGTCTCATAACTGCAACTGTGTGCGCATCAAAATGAATAACGCGCGTTATGAAAATTTGTTTGCATACATCGTTGCAGTTATGAACCTATGAGAATACACCTTTCAAAAAATAATTCATTGCTTATATTTACATTTTGAAAACATTTTTAATGTGTGAATTTTTTACTTATATCTTTAATTTCCGGGCTAATTTTTGGGTAAGTAGCGATTAATGGAACAGCCATGGAACAGCAAAATGTAATGCCATAACGTAAAAGAAAAGAGTGCGTAATGCTGAAAAAAAAATATCAATAGTTCAATTCTTGAATTTATTTTCTATTACATATCATAATAATCAAATTATTAATAAAGTTGTACAATCTGAACTTGAAACAGTCTACATATCTAATTGTAAACAGCATAGGTATAGTCACTATAGGTGCCAGTCGGCCATGTCGTCACTTCGAGAAATTGAAAGTACAATTACTGAAAAAAGAATTGTTGACAAATCCCGCATTTGAATTAATTTCTTGTATTTGTTTGGTGATATTAAACACATTAGAGGTAAGATCTATGGAGCGCCAAATTAACATAAACTCAAATAATTGAAGATGTCTTCAATTATTTGAAGATATCATCAATTCAATTATTACTCTTTTTAATTGAATTAATGCGCGCATTAAATCAATCATTGCTCTCATCAAATGAATTAATGCGCGATTCAATTCAATTACTGCTCTTAAATTAATATTAATGCGCGCATCAATTGAATTAATGAGAGCAGTAATTGATTCAATGCGCGCATTAATTCAATTATTGCTCTCTTCAATTCAATTAATGCGCGTAATAATTCAATTAATGAGAGCAATAATAGATTTGATGCGTGCATTAATTCAATTATTGCTCTCTTCAATTCATTTGATGAGAGCATCAATTTAGTAGAAATATTGCTCGCATTAATTAATTTAGAGCTCGGTATAAATAATTTGATGATCTCTTTAATTCAATTGAATTGAAGATATCTTTAATTATATAGTTGCTCTCTCTAAAAAAAATTATTGCTCTTTTCAAATGAATTAAAGATATCAATAATTCATTTGAAGAGCGCAATAATTGAATTAATGCGCGCATCAAATCAATTATTGCCCTCATCAAATGAATTAATGCGCGCATCAATTCAATTATTGCTCTCATCAATTGATTTAATGCGTGCATTATATCAATTATTGCTCTCTTCAATTGAATTGTACCTACCTACCTATCCTCTTCGTGCCCAGTGACACATAAGGCTGATACCAGACCCCTCCATTTGTTTCTGTCCATAGCCATCTTTTCTACTTCCTTCCAGGTTTTCCCCATCTTCTTTATATGACTTTCTATAGTCCTTCTCCATGTCTCTCTAGGTCTTCCTCTGCTTCTCTTCCCTTCTGCTGGAGTCCATTTAAGTGCTGTTTTTGTAATGGATTCGTTTCCTTTTCTGATGACATGACCAAGCCATCTAAACTGTCTTTGTTTAATCATTGTGATTAGATCTTTCTGTCCTGTTCTTTTATATAGATCTTTGTTTGATATTTTCCTGGGCCAGTAAATCTTGCATATTTTCCTTTGACATTTTGTGTGGAATCCGGACAGCCTTTGATTATCTTTTTGCGTTAGTCTCCAACATTCTGCACCATATAGCAAGACTGATAGGACATTGCTCTGGTATAGTCTGATCTTTGTCTTTTCGCTGATATTACTAGTCCTCCATATTTTATTAAGTTGGTGAAAGGAAGCTTTTGCCTTTTTTAATCTGCTGGTGATGTCTTTTTCTGTTGCGTTGTTTTTGCTAATTGTACTTCCAAGGTATGTAAACTCATTTACTTCTTCCAAGTTCTCATTTTCTAATTTTATTTGTGGTGGTGCAGGAACAAACTGCATGGTCTTTGTTTTCTTCTTGTTTATTTTAAGGCCGATCTTGTTAGCATTTATATTCAGTTCCTTTGTTTTCTTTTGAAGATGGTCAGCAGTTGACAATATTAATGCGATGTCGTCAGCAAAATCTATGTCTTCTAGTATAGATTGCAGTGTCCATCTTATTCCTTTGCGTTTGTTCCCAACAGTTCTTCTCATAACCCAATCAATTACAAATAAGAAAAACATAGGTGACATAATGCATCCCTGGCGTACTCCACTTGTTATGTTAAACCAGTTTCTCAGTGTGTTGTTATGTATGACACTGCATGAAAAGTTTTTTTAAAAACTTTTGATGATGTTAATGAATTTTTCTGGGCTTCCATACGTTTTGAGTATCTTCCAAAGGCTCTCTCTGTGTATGCTGTCAAACGTCTTTTCAAAGTCAATGAAATTTATGTGTACTTTGCTGTTCCACTCAATACACTGTTCTATGATATTTCTTAATTTAAATATATGGTCGATACAGCCTACACCTGGTCGAAATCCAGTCTGTTCTTTCCTGATTATATCATTTATGACATCACTGAGTCTCATATAGATGATTTTGCAGAATATTTTGCTTGGCACAGACAACAGGGTAACACCACGCCAGTTTGTACATTCTGTTTTATCCCCTTTCTTGGGAAGCTTTACAATAAGACCCTTTAACCAGTCCGCAGGTAGTACTTCGTTAGCCCATATTTTATTAAAAAGTTCGTAAAGTTTATCAGCTATTGGTTTCGGATCTGCTTTTAGCATTTCTGCACTGATGTTGTCGATACCTGATGACTTGTTGTTCTTCAGACTTTTTATTGCTTTTTTAAAATATTTCATCTTTGGTTGGTGGTTCAAGATTTGCTTCGAATGTTTCTAATGTATCACCAATAGCTTCGTCTATGTCTGGGAAGGCTGAGGGCATTGGTCTATTAAGAACCTCGCTAAAGTGTTCTGCCCATCTCTCTAGTTGTTTTTCATCTAAGGTTATCTTATTTCCATTTTTATCTTTTATGATGGAGCTTCCGCTGTTATATTTCCCAGACAATTCTCTTGTGATTTTGAAAATTTCTCCTTGTTGACCTTTTTTTGCTGCCTCTTCTGCCTCGCTTGCTTTTGCTTCAAAGTATTCCCTTTTATCTTTCCTTAACTTTCTTTTGGTCTCTTTATTGCATTACGAGTATTCTTTACTGTATTTAGCTGTTACTCGTTCTGATCTTGCATTCTGCTTTTTCTGTTTAAGAAGTCTCCTCTTGTCAATCAGCTTCCATGTATCCAGTCTTTGTCTGATCTTGTCTTTGTGTCAAGCACATCTGCACTGGTCTATATGATACTGTCTCGAAACGCATTCCAGTTATTTTCCAAACCTTCTCCAATATCTCCAAGTGTCTGAAATCTATTTCTCAGTGTCAAAGAGAACTTTTTCTGTATACCTGGATCTCTCAGTCTTGCTGTATGGTACTTTATTCTTATTATCTCTGATCTTTTCACAGCTTTTCTCAAGTGGATTCTGATTTTTGCAAACAATAAGTGATGGTCACTGCCTACATCTGCACCCCGTCGAACGATGACATTTTCTAACGAGTGCCTCAATTTTGTAGCGCGCATCAATTCAATTGTTGATATCATTAATTCATTTGAAGAGATCATTAATTCAATTAAAGTGCGCATCAATTCAGCTGAAGAATGAATGCTATCATCAATTCAATTAATGCGCGCAAAAATTCAGAATTGAAGATATCATTAATTATTTGAAGAGATCTTTAATTAAATTGTTGCGAGCATCAAATGAATTGATGATATCTTCAAATAATTGAAAATATCTTCAATTATTTGAGTTTATGTTAATTTGGCGCTCCATACGGCTCTGTCAGATTCGGAGGACCGTCGTCTGCCATTTTGGCTTGTTTACGTCGTTACGGTAACGTCAATATTGAACGCTCATACTCGGAATGTTTCGGACGCATACAATTTACGCAATGCAGAGTTAGCGTTCAATAAATTCGCAAGATATTGAACGCTAACATTCTCTAGATTTTACGCAGACTTTATAATAGACTATTCATTAGCTATAAAATAATTCCAATTATTGCTCTCTTCAATTCAATTGATGAGAGCATCAATTGAATTAATGAGAGCAATAATAGATTTGATTCTTGCATTAATTCAATTATTGCTCTCTTCAATTCAATTGATGAGAGCATCAATGTCGTAGAAATATTGCTCGCAGTAATTAATTTAGAGCTCGGTATAAATAATTTGATGATCTCTTTAATTCAATTGAAGGTATCTTTAATTATTTACAATGCTTTTGTATAAGGAATTAATGCGCGTATCAATTCTTTTAAAGAGAGCAACAATTCAATTAAAGATATCATTAATTTAATTGTGGATATGTTGAATTGAAGATATCTTTAATTATATAGTTGCTCTCTCTAAAAGAATTATTGCTCTCATCAAATGAATTAATGCGCGCATCAATTCAAGTATTGCTCTCATCAATACGCCGGTTTCGAGATGCACCCGAGTTATTTCCCTTTGGAGAACTCTCGTATATAGTGAGGCGCGAAACAATTTGTTTACACGCGGGAGTGGGACTAATATTCATCACTGCGTAAGTGAATGTACTCAGTAAGTTTCTCATACACTGTTAGATCACCCGAATTCGACTGATACACAAACTAAGTAAGTTATAAGTATTTAGGGAGTAATTAAATACATAGAATTTTTATCATATCACGTTATTTCGTTGGTCATAAGTACCATATCTAAGATATTACTTGCAAATATGACATTGTTTTTATGTTTCCACTTTAGTAAAACATTTCTTTCGATAGTATATTGTATTTCCCACATTTACATATTAAAAGAGAAGCCGCTTTTAATACATTTCATCATCTTACTCGCTGACTGTAGGTCCACTCTGTCCCACTTAGTCATTCAAAGTTCCACTAAATGCACCTCCTAAACAGAAGAGTTCGTATCTCGAAACTGGCGTATTGATTTAATGCGCACATTATATAAAAAAAATTGCTCTCTTCAATTGAATTGTAGCGCGCATCAATTCAATTGTTGATAGCATTAATTCATTTGAAGAGATCATTAATTCAATTAAAGCGTGCATCAATTCAGCTGAAGAATTAATGCTATCATCATTAATGCGTGCAATAATTCAGAATTGAAGATATTAATTATTTGAAGATATCTTCAATTATTTGAGTTTATGTTGATTTGGCCCTCCATAAATAATAAATCTGTAAAAGCATGTAAGGTGAAGATAACGAACAGTGATCAATCTCATAACTCCTATAAGCAATACAAAATAGATAGTAGGGCAAACACGGACCCCTGGACACACCAGAGGTGGGATCAGGTGCCTAGGAGGAGTAAGCATTCCCTGTTGACCGGTCACACCCGCCGTGAGCCCTATATCCTGATCAGGTAAACGGAGTTATCCGCAGTCAAAATCAGTGTGCCAAGAACGGCTTAACAATCGGTATGAAACAGTCAGACAGCATTTGACCCAATGCGAGGTTGTACTGACGAAGTAGATCGTTATAACGACCATAGAATTTGCGAAATGCTGACTTCAATCGAGACTGTTGAAATCCCTGTACCATCAACTTGTTTGTCAGTAGCTTACCTCGATTTAAAAACTGACTATACGCAGAACAAGCTCTTGCATATCAATATTGCTACATAAATATGGGAAGTTGACGATGAAGAAGCTGAAATCATCCCGTTTGTCATACAGTTGAGTTGTCATGTAAATCGTATTTTCTTAATCGCATATAGGCCTAATCACCGGTTCCTGTGGGCCGAGATGCAGACGACATGCTCGACAGTGTTTATGCGCCTAACTTAGTGTTTCGCTTTTAGCAATTATAAACAACTATCATTAAAACTCTCTCATGCATTTTATTAAAGGGTTAAAAAGTAAATGTATATATCAACGTATAAACAATAAATTAATGTCACCTTATCTTCTGATACAACAATTCCTGAGGTATGATAATATTTGACAGCACTGATTTTTTATTTTTGTTGCCCCCCCCCCCCCCCCCCCTCCTCCTTGCTTCAATTTTAATCCATATCCCGTCTGCAGAAGGGACGGTCAGCACCTGTATTCAGATAAAATTTGCCGGTGGATTTATTGTTCGCATGGTAGCCCATTTTATTGCAGCCTTTCTCACAGGACGTACACTTTCCACGAACGAAATCCAAATACGTTTTGCATGGGAACGCCAGGAATTCGCACTGGGAGTTAATAGACTCTATAAAGAAGTCAATCGCCCTAATGTGACTGCACGACAAGTTGTCTGTAATCGCTGAAAAATACAAACGTCTTTACTACAAAATACATCTAAGATTGATACAAGAAAGCTGCTTTACTAATGCGCCTTGTCTTACTATTGGGCCCACCTAAAAGTACCTGAACGGTTGAAAACATATTGATCTTTTTTGCTGACTATTAGGCACCTATTTTGAAACCATTTTTGGTCCGAATTTTATCAAATCTTTTTTGCTATAACAGCGTATGACCACAATTAAATACTTTTATCTGTATACATAAAAGGGACTCTTTTAAATCTTTAGCAGTTGCACGTCAAAGAGTTATCAATGAAAAGAGAGAAAGTAAGAAACTACAGAAATGTAGCTTATGCTAAATTTTGAATAAATCGGATCAGAAATCAATGAATGAAATTCTTTTTTGAAGATGGGAAATATAGTGACATTTCCATCGTTCTGGTACCAGTACATCTTTTAAGAAATAATTTAAGTTGCACGATAATTTTAGAGTATCATAAACACAGAAGGGTGGATAGGAAATTTCACCTCCTCCTTCTTCCCTCCCTTTATCTCTTTCTCTATTCCCCTTCCCTCTTTTTCCCCCTTCCCTCCATTGATCATTATCCAACAACTTTCCTCCCCTTGCCCTTCATCATGCCCCCCCCCCCCCCCCTCATGATAGTTACCAAATTGAAAAAAAATTGCAGATAAGAATTTTACTGAGAAAGACCTACGTTCTATTTCCCCAAAAAGAAGATGCTTCAAATTAGTCCAGAAGTAGCCGCTACATCCGGGCTGTTGTTTGCCACCGTTAGGATAAAAGTCGGTATGTCCATTGGGTGTCTTAATTCCAGCAGCTGAGGAAGACATTTTTTAATGTAATTATCATCTTGTGTAGATTTTTTCAATTTGATTTCAAAAGAACTATTATTTCAAAAGAACTGTTACATACCCATTTCCCAAAGAGAGGCTGCGTTTGTGTGAATGACGTCAACAAAGTTAGCATCGAAAGGATCTAGTTTCACTTTAGTGTCGTAAGTTTCAAAATGTACGCCTGCTGGGTCTAGACCTATAATTCAAAAGTACAGGTAAGTATCTATACACCAGTGTAATACAGTAATTGGAGGTTCATGAAATGTCAAAATCTCGAGTTATACAATTATAAACTACTGGATGATGTAATGGGTTTTTTAAAGACATAGATCTACTCGTATTTTACAACTTTGTTTTATATATTTACATTCAACTTTTATTTCTGTCAAAATTTACCTGTCAAACCACAGGGGCTAATTCCGTTTTGGGTCCGAACTCTGTGATACCATAAATATAGAAAGGGGTCTAACTCTGACACAGATAAAAAACTAACCACTCGCTTCAAATGCCTAAAAAATCTTAAACTAGGTATGCTATGCGTAATTTGTCGTTTTCCTTGCATAGATTAATGTTTTAACTACTTGCATGCCAAATTTCAAGTCACAGGTTCTTAAAATAACAAAGATATACGTCATCGTTCTCTCGATTTCACTTGTTTATTTTTACTAGGACATTTACCGGTCCAGGTCACGGAGTCGTTTCTCGCCTATGACAGCAGCGAAATTCAGACTAGTGTGGAAGATTTCGGACCTGTCAATTAAAAAGCGAGTGGTTAGTTTTTTATCTGTGTCAGAGTTAGACCCCTTTCTATATTTATGGTATCAGAGTTCGGGCCGAAACGGGCTTAGCCCCTGTGTGTCAAACTATACGGTCGTTAAAGCAAGCGACCAATATTTATCAAGATTAATACGCGTGAGGAAATGGCCACCTTGGAAATATAAATCCAAACCGTCATTATTTTATATAATGATATATTTCATTCCATAAAATAATGCATGATTTTCTAAGTTTCAGAGAATAAGTTTCTTTTTTTTCTTTAGTTAACTTGAGTTAAATGCCCCATTAGCTGTGAAAGTGATGGCGACATTTTTTCTTAAAATCTCTTAGTCAATGGTTTTGAAAATATATATTAATGACTAAAAAAGTTATTTTGGAGAAAAATCTCATAAAACTACTTTATATATATTCGCTTTTAGTGTAAAGAATTATAAAAGGAAGAATTATTGTCTTGCAAGACAAGAACTATTTAATCACCAAAATTTCACATTCATGTGCCTGCTTTGAGGTTAAAAAGTGTTTGAAAAAACTAAATACTGGTGCCATTACTGAAATATATAATATAAGGCAATTTTTCATTGAATTCCATTCTTGGTGACAAAATAACAGCTAATACCTCTTTAATAATTTCGAATTTTATTTCATTATTTCGTTTTTGTTTTTTTTTGTTTTTTCATAAATTTTTCTTTTGATTTTTATTTAGTAATTGGATTTTTGTTTGTAATTAGTAATTTCGTTATTTATTTAGGTTTTGTTTTTTATTTAGTAATTTTGTTTTTATTTAATAATTTCGTTTTTTTATATATTGATTTTGTTTTTGATTTAGTTTTTGGTTTGCATATTAGGAGATGGAATGGAAACAATGGTAGCTACAGATTACATAAACAGGTTAATCGAGTGTTATGGAGGACGGACAGACTTGAGCGACTCTTACACCTGTGCTTACCGCTGACAGGCAACAACTAACTTTTGTCATAGTTTAGGCAAGAGTTATGACCCTTTACATAATCTTTCTGAATGATTCTTCGCAGGGGCGGATCTAGGAATTGCAGTTACGGGGGGCGCCACTTTATGAGGCAGGGGTTCAGGGGTCGCCTTGGGCGAAACCCTGGTGGGGGCCCAGGGGGCAAAGCCTCCGGAAGTTCCTAGATTTTACATATTTTATAGGGCTTAGAATATGTGTCCTTTTAAGTCATTTGTACTATTTTCTATTATTTTTCATAAGGTGAAATTGATAAAATGACGCAAATTTGAAGGGTTTTTGGAAAAAATTAAGTTCTCCCAATAAAGTAATTCAAGAATTCAAAAGATTTTGTCATTTATTTCTCCGGGAGTGGAAGAAATTATTGCTTCTTTTATCGTTTGGTACATTTTCCTAAACATTTACCTTAAATGAAAATATTTTAAGGGCTGCCACCCCCCTTAAATCCGCCACTGGACTTCGTATTTCTCCAGGAGCGATAGCGAGTTACTCACAATTTGTTCCGAATAGTTTTTTTTATGATTTACACTGCAGATATCGTGAAAAGGGGAAAATCTTAAAACACATTTGAAAATTAATTCCATGTACAAATCAAGTTATGTGCCTGTATATCGCACAAAGGAATATATCACGATAGTATAGGGGCTACAATACGATACCTGTAGGAAGAAAACCGGAAAAGTAGTGTTTGCTTGCCAAGCGCTCAGTGGCACCTGTACAACTCACCAGTGATCCTGCCAATGTCTCCACGATTCCAATCCCCGGCGTATCCCATGACCTGGGCTCCAAGACTGTGACCGATTAGGTGAACCTGACTGAGGGGTAAATTTACAGTGTCCTTCAAAGCCTTCACCATGTTCCCAACCGTGGCTCCCACCACACGGGTGTTGGCGGTGGGCGTGTCGTAGTTGAAGAAATCGGCGCCATTGGACCAGTCAACAGTTATCACATTCATGTCACCCTATAAGTCAGCCATGTAACATTGACAATTAGTATATGTTTACCCATGTAACATTGACAATTAGTATATGTTTACCCATGTAACATTGACAATTAGTATATGTTTACCCATGTAACATTGACAATTAGCACACGCTACATTATGTTTAGCCATTTAACATTGACAATAGTATGGTATATTGTGAACTTGCTAGATTTCCTCTTTACGCTAGAAGAAAATTGAGAATTTTTAAATTCTGGTTAAAAATTAATACCACGAATAACTGTATTTTGAAAGTTTTTTTTAAATGAAAATTTGCAAACGGTGACAGCTGGATTGTTAATGTGAAACATGATCTGTCAAGCATTGGTTTAGAATATTTGTTTGAAAAGGCGTGTGTGAATCAGCTTAAAGATTATAGAATAATAGAATTCAGAATATTGGATATTTACAAACAAAACCTAATGTCCTCTCTTTCAAGTTCACCAAAAAGTGTACTTTATCAACGTTTAATAGATAACTTTTGTTTACAATCATATCTCAAAAGACCAATCAACTTAAAGGGGAAAAATTAGCATTTCTTCACGTTGTTTTAATATTGAAAAAGGCAGGCATAACAATGTTTTAAGGACTGCGAGGCTTTGTAAATTATGTGATTATAATGATAAAGAAGATGAATTTCATTTTATCCTGAAATGTCCATTTTACATCGATTTGAAAAAGAAATATATTAAGGGTTTCTATTACTCAAAACCAAGTGTTTTTAAATTAATTAAGCTCCTTAGTGTAGACAATACTACGGAACTCAATAACTTGGGAAAATTCTTAGTACAAGCTGTGAAAATACGAAGTTTAGCGTTGTAAGTCAATAATGTAATTAAAGTATTTTTCTAATAACATGTGCATCTCATAATGGGATTATATCTATATAATCTTATATTGGTAATTTCTCCTCTTATCCACTCGTTGTTTATCTTATACGATTAGATATATTGTGTATATACATGTACATGCACTAGATGTATCCCGATGAGTTGTATAACTCAAGGACAATAAAGAATTGAAATTGAAGTGACAATTAGTACACCCTACATTATTTTCTTAGAACTCTAGATGTGGAATTATCTAATCTATTCTATGATCCAAGTTACATTCAATTACATCTCAGAAAATCTGGCACTGAAGGTAATTATCATAAGAATGCATTACATACATACATGTATATCAATACATGTATACTGCAGTAGTTTGAGAATTTTTATGCACATACGAAATAACCCACCTTTTGGAGAAAGGCGTCTTTCATTTCTTGTGCCCATCCAGATTTGGTTGTGTCTGTGAATCCGTGGGTAATGAAAATGGTGGGACGATTAGCCGCAAAATTAGAATTGGTGATGGTACTGGAGTTGTAGGGTTTCAGGTTCTGGGCAGTTTCATTGTTTTGTCTAGTGTACAACATAAAGGTTATCTGAATCTTATCCGGAGATTGGGGTAGGTATCCATTGGCATTATCAAATGGTGCTTGATTGCTGAAACAGCCGACGTTTTTGTAACAAACACTCTGAGTACTACTAGAGAAAAACCACCAACCTGGAGGAGAAAACGACAAAATTAAAATGTAACTTACGACTTATCCAATTAACACAATTACCCCAAAGTGCTTTACATGTAAAACGCTAAAACAAAGAATAAAAAGTTTTTATGGTGTTCAAGGAACATCGATATTAATCAAATACGAGTTAGAATATCTGACAGAACTAGTTACCTTGAGTTGATGAGAGCAGGCACAGCAACGTTAGACTCTTTAACATCTTGGATGGATATGGTACAACAGCCAAACACCAAAAGGACAATTTGAACAGTACCTGAAAACTGACTGATCGCATTGATTTAGGACCAGACTTAAATAGACACGTATGACGCACAGAGTCGAATTTCAATGAAACTTCGAATTTCTGAGTATTCTCTTTTATCGTCCTCTTATTAACAAGGACACACCAATTAAAAAAGTACACTGACGATATTGTTGCCGACTGTTTGATATTAAATTACTTGCTTTACCTTACACAGGTCATTTTGAAGTGAAATTACTTAGATATGTCAATTGTTCTTAAAGCTCCATCTTTATGCATGTACATGACATTTGTCCTACTTTAGAAAAAAGTTCTTTGTGTTCCTTTGTCATTTAGAAGATACTTGACTTTTAGACTCCTAGATAGACGTGTACAAATGCTTTTCAAAGTACAGGATATTTTCTATGACGGAAAGCTTTTTCAGAGAATGGTTTCTTCCTTTCAGTTATGGCGGTCATGATGAAAATGTATCTATGATCACCGACAAAACATCTGAAAAAATCACTGGTCCTTCAATTTATGACATCAAAACCCGAGTCTTTGTATAATACATGCATGGATATCTGAAATAAAGAGTTTTAATGCATGCACGTATTGATCATTTTATTTTATTCACAAGTTAGGACCAATCTGAATAAAACCAGATCTTTGATCCGCTATTAGCGACATCAGAATATTGGAGCGGATCAAAAATTTAGTCACTGTTGGAATATTGATACAGTCAGCCGGTAATATGTTACTCAGGAGAATTTTAGAACTTACTAGAAATTATTTGTAAAACTATTTGACGTAGTTTTAATCCATATTGAGAACCCTTTTCTACATGTACAAACTACATGTAATATTGTTATTTGTTTTTCAGAATTCAATTCAGAACATATTTTTCTTAAACAATCCTTTATTTGCAAGTTCATTGTAAAACATAATTTCAACAGCACATAAAATAAGAATTGTTGTCTTTCGCTAACCCGACCGACCCTAAATTATAACCTCTACTCTAGCTTTTACTTAGGTATTCAATGTATAACGAAAGGAAATGGAACAATTTTGAATGATTTAAATCAAAATAAATGTTTATTGTTAGATAATGATGAAAGTGAAGTAGATCAAATTCACATGACTGGTAAATATCTTCAAACTTCAAAAAAGTCTAGTTTTCTAAATTTATGTGCGGTAGGTAAATGATTAATTTTATTTCATATCTTTATAAAGAGAAAGTTTATGTAACTTTTCACCAAGAGATTTGTATGAAAATATAATTTCTTTTTAATATGTTTTGATAAAGCATGCTTTTTCCATAGATTCAAGGGCAAATAAATCAAGCAGTAATATAATTTTTTTTAAATCCAACAGTGGATTATTTTCATTTGATGATCCCTTCAAAAAGACATCATGATTACAAAAATTCCACCATCTGTTTATTAGGTATGAACTATGATAGTTATACATTAAAATACATTAACACTTTGTTCAAGAGATATTTAAACAATGCATACTTAAAAGTTGCATTGATAGTGGATAATGAACCCCTCGATATATTTACACCTCCAACTTAAATGTTTAATGAAGGTTGTGATAAGAATGTTTCTTGTGTACTCTTCAAATAAGTTTGAATTTATTCTTACCAACCTACTCTTGAAAGTTAGCGGAAACACAACAATTCAATTTGGGGGGGGGGGGGGGGGGGGAGTGTTCTGATTTAAGCAACGATAACAATGATGTCGCTATTAGTATCCAAATAATGGGAAATATACATCAATCGTTTTTACAGAAGGGGGATGCAGCATTTGTTTGTAAATAAAATTTGCCGGTGGCACTTTCGTCGGCATGGTAACCCATTCTGTTGCATCCTTCATTACAAGTCGCACACTTTCCCTGGTAGAAATCCCAGTAAGTGTTACACGGGAACGCCTGGAATTCGCAGGGGGAGTTGATAGATTCGATGAAGTAGTAGATAGCCCTCATGTGACTGCAGGCCACGCTGTCTGTAATTCCTGCAAAACACAACATTGGTGTACTCCCCCTCTCTCTATCTCTCCACACACATACACACAGAGAGAAATAATTAAACATGCACACACACAGATATATACATGTATATATATATATATAGAGAGAGAGAGAGAGAGAGAGAGAGAGAGAGAGAGAGAGAATTAAAACTTTCAAGTTGTCTCAAAATTCACAAATCTTTTTTTTTTTTTAAACATCGTGTACTAGAACATTTTGATAAGGTTGTTGTAATATCATTACACTGATTCGCTGCCGACAACACTTGCCCTGTTAGTAGGACTTTGATATGCAGTCAGCGAGTTTCACGAGTCACTCAAGGTGCAGACACAAAAGAAAACCCATATGTTTCTACTGTTATATACCCTTGATTCTTAGAAATAGAACCGTGTTTGAGAAAGTTTGACATTAATAACGGAAGAAAGGTTTGGAAAAATACATACTTCCGAACTTTCCCTTCAAAAAGTTCTGGATGTTTGTCCACAGGCTTCGTTGGCATCCGGGTTGTTTGCTTCCACCGTTTGGGAAAAAGTCGACATGTCCATTAAGTGTCCTGATCCCAAAGGCTGGAAAAAAGGTTATTTTTGGTCTACAATTTCAATAGTGAACTCGATGAAATTTGTTTAACAACCTTTAGCCAATATAAATTTTTTACTCACTCCTATATTCTCATGTTGCTGTGTATTAGCGGCATCAGAATATTGGAGCGGATCAAAGATCTGGTTTTGATCAGATTGATAGCCAATCTGATTAGAAATAGATTGTTTGATCCGCGCCTATCTACTTTTATTGTAATTACATTGAATGTTAACATACCCATTTCCAAAAGAGAGGCTGCATCTGTGTGTATAACATCGACAAAGTTGGCATCGGAAGGGTCCAATTTGACTTTGGTATCGTATCTTTCGTAATTCAAACCAGCTGGGTCAAGACCTGTAATTTCAAAGTAGAGATCTAATGCAGGTAAAATTCCATCATGGTCCATCCAATAATCATCTCTATGTCTTTAAAATAGTAAACCTTGTGTAGATTCCTTATTTTACGCGAGTACTTAATCAATATGGCGAAATGACTCGTGTACATTGAATTGTAGTAACACGAATTCGCGTGTAGTCTGTTAATCAAGAGTAACAACAGAAAAATAAGAACGAGTATTCTTATTTCGCTAATGATGCCTCTCAGTGTTGAGTGACCTAAGGAAAATTTTCCTCATGTAAGATTTCTGAGTGACCTTGACCTTTCCGAAATGACCTTTGACTGAAAGCAATTTACCTGTTACGTATTTGTGTGATTTTTTATCAATACATGTTTAAAAACTGTTGATATAAGGAACTTTTTCCTAATATGAATATAAGGTATATGTTCTGAGTGACCTCTCAAAAATGACTTTGGTCCAAAAGTTCCAGTTCCAAAGAATATTTGTGATTAATTATGATCAATTTCTGATGAAAGGTTTAGGAGATGGAAACTTTTTATCAAAAACTGTTGAAATAAGGAACTTTTATATGTTGAGTGACCTTGATCTTTCCAAAGGACCTTGAGAGACCTTGGTCCACAAGTTCTTGTTTCAAGAAACATTTGTGATCATTTATATCAATATCTGATGAAAAGTTTAGGGGATATAAACTCGGAAGGACAGGCAGACACGACAGCGACAATATGCTCCCCCGAAAAATTTCGGGTACCATAAAAATTGTAACAAGCCCCATGCGAACCGAAAACTCAACAGCTTTAAATGAATTCGTTTATGAGCGCCATGTAGACGAACGCATTATAAATTACCATCCATAGATACAGACATCGTCGGATACCCACGGTTGATATCTTCTACTCATCATAAGTAGAAGACGATTCCCGTTGTTCTCGTGCTCTGTTCTTAGAATCGCGAACGACGAGAACATGTGCGCACGAACGTGTTCTTGTTCTTCGACCACACTACCTACAGAGGTGGTGTGAGTCCTTGCATCTCTAACTCGTTCTCGTGATGTTTACCCCACATTTGGGATCTGCAGGAATTTGTACTCGTGCGAAATACGGCGGTCTCAAACGCACTCACAGTGTACATGTGTACCAACAGCATGTATGTAACGTCACCGTTGGTTGAAATGTCAGTTGAAATGTGTATAAATGATTACGTACATTTCGTATACTCATTATGAAACACGTGAAACAGTTATAGAATGGTAAGTCTTGTCTGCATTGGAATAGTGTTTTCTGGGCTCACATGAAGTTAGAGCCACGATTTCATCTCCAGGGACGCGTCAACATTCAAGTCAAGATGCCAGAACACCCACGAGTAGGAAACCCCATCTGTCGTAGGAAATCTAATGCTTGGGGAAATGGTTCAGTGAATCACAAGCAAAGGTATCATCGAGGACACCAAGAGGAACGTACAGACGTGGCTGATAAAGTTAATGATAGTGGATTACCCAGGGATTACAGAGCCTGGATTTTCCTGCACGGGGTACAACCTAGACTACCTTATATATGAAGTTGAGAACGCGACAGTTGGAACCATGGAACGAACAGTAATTGTTTACCTGAGGAAATGGCTCGGAGTTCCACCGTCGTTTCCGTCAATTGTACTTTACAGAGATTCATCCCAATTATGCGTGCCTTTGTCGTCTGTGGTGGAGGAATTTAGGATAGCCAAGTACCGGCGCTTATGCCTTGTTCCCATTGTCGAGCGATCCGTTACGAACGCCACGAATTGACCATTTGTAGCTGATCGCGGAAGTTTTCTGGAATTTTAGGTTTTGATACGAGATGATGCGAGTTAATCCGTTCTTATACGATTGAACCTTGATCTTATACGATCATCACGATCCAGATTCCCGATTTGGGACGATCATGTACGTACAGATACGTTCTTATACGTTAATCACGAACCGATGCGCTATGTTACGATATGATACGATTGTGATCGCGATGTTTTTCATGATCAGCATCGAAAATGATCACTGTTTGAGTTACGATTGGATCCCGACTGGTATACATACAGCCCGATTAACCATTTTACTTCATTTTTTTAACATCTAGAAAGGGAACAACACAACCCCCAACCACTAAAAATGGCAGAAGTTGAGGTTGATGACAACGTGGCATTTGCAGCATTACTGTATGCTTATATTATAACTATCGTGACAGATCGTGGGACATCGCAACAAAGCGTGGTGTTTACCATGTAAAAGATTGACTGGTATCATCACGATTTGGGAGCACGATTAGATGCGATATGTTGCGCTTTGTTACGATGCAATACGATCTGATGCTATTATAACGACTGAAAATTAATCGTGCTGATCGTGGAAAATTTTTGACAGTCAAAAGATTTTCTACGATCAACATGATTGTCACAACTGACGCCAAGATTAGGTAAGATTTGATTTCAATCGTGCCGCGAGTCGCGATAGTGGGAACATAGCATTAGGACTCAGCAGACGACAGAGTTTCCAGCGCAGGGATTCAGACACGAACAGGAAGTAGTCCGTAACAACATCAGTTAACCAAGCAGAGAGCATGCTCTATTTGGAAACACATGTACTGCAAGAAAACGCATAAGTGTGTCACTCTTCTAGCAGTGCTTTAAAGTATCGATATCGGAGAGGCGCATTAGTGCTACTGTAAGTAGAAGTAAGAAACATAGAGGAGAACAAAGGAAGAGCAAGGGCAACTGAGCTTGGAAAGCAGGGGGTCTGGATAAAGTGGGACTTACCTGAGCACGAGCTGACCTGGGCAAAATTGTAGGAGAAAGACCAGTTACGAGTTTCTTTCTTAGTGAGGTCCGTCTATGACACGCTCCCATCTCATGTAAACTTGCAATATTGGGGACTAAGTGAAGATCCAAGCTGCAAATATTGTGTGGAAAGAGAGGGACGGTGGTATATATTCCATTAGGATGCCAGGTAGCATGGCAATACAAAAGAGTCATGCGGAAGGTAGTCGATGTGCTAGAGGTGAAAAAGAAACGGAAACAGTCCACGGAAACAACAGCCAACAGAAAAACAGTAAGACATACATCATTGCTGAGTAGAGGGTGAGACTGGAAGCTAAAGGTGGAATTAGGCAGGTTGTTTCCCTTAACATCGGAGAAACAACATTTTGACCAAACACAGTGCAAGTCTCTCAGCACTCAATGGCGCTGGTCTCAGTAGAACTGACCGTGTCATGGGAAGAAGATTTTAAAGAGGCACATGAGAGAAAGAGCTTCAAGTATTCATACCTATAATGGCAGACCTCAGGGATCGAGATAGAGTGGTGTTTCCTGTGTTCTTGGTACATCTCCTCAGACAACTTCTGCGGAATCATCATTGTTCGCGAGGGGTTGATGTTCGTGTATTTCGTGGGGGATACTCTTACCTACGAATTTACGTGTCATCGAACATTATTTTCAACCAAGTTGAGATATCTCTCCTAGTGACATCGTATCGCTTCCCCACGAAATTCTGTCCCCACGAACCAGCAAAAATTTTGCTTACCCACGGACATTGGCCCCTACGAATTAAAATGATTCCACAGTATTTATGTGTGGAAGAGCGAGTACGACAGTCGTGAAAAGACTGAAAAACCTTCCTGCTTGTGCCACCGTCGAGACGATCAGTGCTGGCAGCCGGTGTCTATCGAGTAGTGGATTGGTGCCACCACTGGTGAGCCATTAATTGGAAGATGTCAGTCAAGTGTCGAAACATCCGAGGAAAGTTTGAGACCATCTGATGATGATTGGAACCGACAAACGAGTACTAAGGATCGAACATAAAGAGCGATAAGCAAACAGGGGAGTGCTTGAGTTCCAAATTCTGTGATACAACTATTTCCCCCGGGAATTATCCTTCTCGGGATACCGTTTTTATCTTTTCACCTAGATTACCAATTCAATAACTATTATACATGTATTTGCTAGTAGTGTGCTTTTATGTATTAGATCTACTCACCAGTGATCCTACCAATTCCACGTGTCCAGTCCCCGGCGTATCCCATGACGTGGGCTCCAAGACTGTGACCAATTAAATGAACCCGATTGAGGGGTAAATTAACAGTGTCCTTCAAAGCCTTCACCATGTTCCCCACCGTGGCTCCCACCACACGAGTGTTGGCGGTGGACTTGTCGTAACTGAAGCCTGTAGTACCCCGGGACCAGTCAACAGTAATCACATTCATGTCGGCCTAAGTCAGTAAAATATATCAAATGCATATACATGTACTAAAAGCTTATTTTGAATTCTGACCAGCTTCCTATTTGACCTATGCAATAAAATTTCAAATATAAATGTTGTCTGACGTGTTTCATACCGATTGTTAAGCCGTTCTTGGCACACTGATTTTGACTACGGATACCTCCGTTTACCTGAACAGGATATAGGTCTCACGGCGGGTGTGACCGGTCGACAGGGGATGCTTACTCCTACTAGGCACCTGATCCCACCTCTGGTATATCCAGGGGTCCGTGTTTGCCCAACTATCTATTTTGTATTGCTTGTAGGAGTTATGCGATTGATCATTGTTAGTTATCTTCGCCTTTCACACACACACACACACACACACACACACACACACAGATATAGATATATATATATAAGTCCTTGTTCATTGTTTATGCTTAGATATATGGACAACAACCCACCTTTTGGAGTAAGGCGTCTTTCATTTGTAGTGGCCATCCAGATTTAGCCGTGTCTGTGAATCCGTGAGTTATGAAAATGGTGGGACGACTGACCTCGAATTTGGAATTGGTGATGCTACTGGAATCGTAGGGTTTCAGGATCTGGGCAGTTCCTTTGTTCTGTCTAGTGTACAACCTAAAGGTTGTCTGAATCTTATCCGGTGAGTCGGGTAGGGTCCCTTTGGCATTATTAAATGGCTTTGCGTTGCTGAAACAGCCGATGTTTTTAAAACAAACTTTCTTGGTTTTTGGTTTGAAAATCCACCAACCTGGAAAAGGATATACTGACGATAATATATAAATATTGCATGTAGTTGAGGGTAACATTGAAAATTTTCACCCCGAGAAAACCATTGTCAACCGAGGTGTAGCCGAGGTTGACAATGGTTTCTCGAGGGGTGAAAATTTCAATGTTACCCTCAACTACATGCAATATTTGTTTTATTATACTGAATGTTATGTAAACTGGAAAGCAGAAAAACTTACGTCTGTTGACATTTGATCAATCACTGTCATGCGATATTTCGTATTTCGATGCGGGTACTCGCGTTTATTACAAACGCTCAAACGACGTCGTCTAGCAATCTACGGCGAACCGTACGCGCATAAATTTGACGCATGTGATAATTTTTTATAATATCACCCGTTGTCAAGTACTGTTACCCGTTGCTAGATACTATCACCCTGGGGCGCGTGGTTTTTTTTTGTTCTCAGAGGGTAACAATATGTTTTTTCAAATGCTTCTCGACCAATCAGGTTCGAGTATTTTACATGAAAGTATAATAATAAGTATTATTATACCTCAGTATGAGAATTCTATGCAACGCGTAATCTGATTGGTCTAGACAGTCACGTGCCAGGGAAGACAAAACTTCATATCTCCCTCTCAAACATCATATCTCCCATCATATTTCCCCTTGGGCAGCTTCGTGCATTTTCCATAAATTTAACGTCAAAGTAGACGAAGTGTATTATGACGTCACAATAAGTCCGAGTCATTCTACTTTCATAGTTCGTAAGGCACAAAATATGTGGGTCTCTGATATACAGTTTTAAAATTGACTGATTTTGGTTGATATCAAAACATGCAAGTAAATCAGCATTCAAGGAGAATGGAAATACAAAAACTGGTTATCATATCACTGTGTTTCGCTGTTTGTACCTTCTATATATACGTTGACGGCGCGATGTTACTGTTAGGGCGATCTCAGCTACATACATGTACGATGTATAGATGAGTAAACTCCAATCTCAAATACAATTTTGTGGTCTTGCTTTGTTTTGGTATAATAAACAATTTATTGCATGAATGTTCGGGAGATATGAAGATTTATTCACCCAAGAAAAATCATATTCCCCGAGGGCGTTGCCCTCGGGGAATATGATTTTTCTTGGGTGAATAAATCTTCATATCTCCCTCACTATCATGCAATAAATGTATAACATTCAACAATTACTGACGATAATAAGTAAATTCAACAGTAACTGACGATAATAAGTAACATCCAACAGTAACTGACGATAATAAGTAACATTCAACAGTTACTGACGATAATAAATAACATCCAACAGTAACTGACGATAATAAGTAACATTCAACAGTTACTGACGATAATAAGTAACATCCAACAGTAACTGACGATAATAAATAACATCCAACAGTAACTGACGATAATAAGTAACTTTAAGCAATTACTGACGATAATAAGTAACATTCAACAGTAACTGACGATAATAAGTAACATTCAACAGTAACTGACGATAATAAGTAACTTTAAGCAATTACTGACGATAATAAGTAACATTCAACAATTACTTACTATAATAAGTAACATTCAACAGTAACTGACGATAATAAGTAACATTCAACAGTAACTGACGATAATAAATAACATCCAACAGTTACTGACGATAATAAGTAACTTTAAGCAATTACTGACGATAATAAGTAACATTCAACAATTACTTACTATAATAAGTAACATTCAACAGTAACTGACGATAATAAGTAACATTCAACAGTAACTGACGATAATAAGTAACATTCAACAGTAACTGACGATAATAAGTAACATTCAACAGTTACTGACGATAATGCGTTTGATACACAGTGTACCTTGGGTCGATGACAGCAGGAGTAGAAACAATAGACTTTTCAGCATCATAGATGAATTTGGAACTTGTCTAACAAACAACTACAAATAAAACAGAAGACATCAAGATGAACACAACAGTCACGGTAATATACTACGCGTGCTTTTCTAAAGGAATACAAACAAATTAAATTAGATTTTCTCCCCTCTCAATATGTAGTTTTTAATTATCTCACGTGATATATTCATGTACATGCGTCTAATATATTACCGGTATATACATAATTTTTGTTTATATATTAATCCCTGTCGCCACCGCCTTTATTTCTAACAGTGTTCACCAGAGTGAATTACCATGGATACCCACGATTTTTATTGGAATGGCGGAATGTCAACATCGTACGATGCGCACAATCATGTAATCTTAAGCTGAATATCAGTATGTGTGTGAAATAATTTTTTATATCAATCATGTAATACCTACCTTCTTTTCGTTGCTACCAATCCTCGGGATTCTGTGTTAATGATACTAAAAGATTACAGTAATTGATTACTTCCTTGATGACTTGGCAACGAAATTATGGGTATTTTTTAAGGGAATAAGATGAACGATAAAATTGGCTAGGCCTTAATTATAACGACAGAATTTAAAACCAAGGTAGATCTATTATAAAAGCACTATACTAAATTAGGAGAAAGGTTGGTTATTGCCAATAATCCCCTGATACAACAAAGCACAACGTTTTACTATAGCTCTTTCTATGTATACCCATGATACATGTATGTATATCATAACCTCCCCTGGTCATCCCCCTCTCATGATCATAACGTTTATTACTGATGTTAATTAAAGCTGCCATTTGTTGTTGCATGGCGTGTTGTGTTGTTTTGACTGAAGTTAATGAAAGCTGCCATTTGTTGTTGCATGGCATGCTGTGTTGTTTTTACTGAAGTAAATTAAAGCTGTCATTTGTTGTTGTTGAGTCTGCATGGCGTGTTGTGTTGTTTTTACTGAAGTAAACTAAAGCTGTCATTTGTTGTTGCTGGGTCTGCATGGCGTATTGTGTTGTTTTTACTGAAGTAAATTAAAGTTGTCATTTGTTGTTGCATGGCGTGTTGTGTTGTTTTTACTGAAGTAAATGAAAGCTGTCATTTGTTGTTGAATGGCATGCTGTGTTGTTTTTACTAAAGTAAATGAAAGCTGCCATTTCTTGTTGTTGCATGGCGTGTTATGTTGTTTTTAGTGAAGTAAATCAAAGCTGTCGTTTGTTGTTGCTGAGTCTGCATGGCGTGTTGTGTTGTTTTTACTGAAGTAAATTAAAGCTGCCATTTGTTGTTGTTGAGTCTGCATGGCGTGTTGTGTTGTTTTTACTGAGGTAAATTAAAGCTGTCATTTGTTGTTGCATGGCGTGTTGTGTTGTTTTTACTGAAGTAAATTAAAGCTGCCATTTGTTGTTGCTGAGCCTGCATGGCGTGTTGTGTTGTTTTTACTGAGGTAAATTAAAGCTGTCGTTTGTTGTTGCTGAGCCTGCATGGCGTGTTATGTTGTTTTTAGTGAAGTAAATTAAAGCTGTCGTTTGTTGTTGCTGAGCCTGCATGGCGTGTTGTGTTGTTTTTACTGAAGTAAATTAAAGCTGTCGTTTGTTGTTGCATGACGTATTGTGTTGTTTTTACTGAAGTAAATTAAAGCTGTCATTTGTTGTTGCTGAGTCTGCATGGCGTGTTGTGTTGTTTTTACTGAAGTGAATTAAAGCTGCCATTTGTTGTTGCATGGCGTGTTGTGTTGTTTTTACTGAAGTAAATGAAAGCTGTCATTTGTTGTTGAATGGCATGCTGTGTTGTTTTTACTAAAGTAAATTAAAGCTGCCATTTCTTGTTGTTGCATGGCGTGTTGTGTTGTTTTTACTGAAGTAAATGAAAGCTGTCATTTGTTGTTGCTGAGTCTGTATAGTGAGTTGTGCCATTTGTTACTGGCTTAACCTAAAAAACTTACTCATTCAGAAAGGACCCAGGCAAGAATTTTAATTCGATCATAGAAAAATGTTGTTTAAATATTTTGCACATAGTCACTATAAATAATATGCCAAATTTGGTCCTGCCCTGGGGTCAGAATCTCTACCCTATGGATAATAAAATTTACAATTTCGCTAGAGGTCTTCCCGCTCCATATGGCTATGTGTTTAGTTTTTCTTACAGATGTTCGGTTGTAGAGAAGATTTCAAAAAAAAAAAAAGAAAGGCCAATATTTTTCAATTTTTGTCCCATCCTAAGGACCCGTGGGTGCAGGAGAACTGAAATTTACAATTCATATTTCCTTGTTCCAAAGATGAAAAGAATTGGAAGAGTAGTTATCAAGAGGTTAACAATATTCAATTGTTAATGTACAACGGACGTAGAGCAACAGCAATAGGTCACCTGAGTGACTCAGGTGACCTGGGAATTTATAGGTATCTTTCATTGATAGTAATCTACCTTTCCATTAAAAAGAAACCCTTTTAACTATTCGAGATATCGCGTCACAATGAAAGTGACCACGAATAGATAGACGGCGGACGTCTATGTTGAAACTTTTACAGTTTATCGTGTCAATGAAAGTATGATAAGGACTGTTATGAATGACCTTGACCTCATGCTCCCAAATTATATAGGTGTTTTTTTTTCCCCTTTCATAATCAATTACCTTTGTAAAAAGTACAAAAGCTTTATATTGAAAATTATATATTCTAGAACTATTGTGCCATAACGAAAGTGATGAAGAACAGGCGGGTGGACAATGTGACTTCTATAGGGTTTCCGTGTTGTCAATGCGCGGTCCTAACTAATGGGCACCCTCCTTGTGGTTACTCTCTCTCTGTATAGAATTTGAAGTTGTTACGACGAAGATTGTTTGAATTATTGGGCCACAATAGATAGATATACAGACAGACAGACTGACAGATCAATATCATCCCCAAAACTTATAGGTGTTTTGTTTCACGGTAAAGTGTTTCTGTGCAATATTTAAAAACTTTATGATGAAAACTGCAATTTTTACGTCACAACAAAACTGTTATAGGATGCAGACAGACAGACAACGCGATAAGACCCTAAAATTCATATCTGTCTTTCTCTCGTTGAAAAATATTTCTTAAAGAAATGAAAACATTATGGTGAAAACTAAGTTATTGACTCACACCAATAGTTTAAACGAACAGATGGGCAACAAGACAGACGGACAGGCGGACAGTTTAATTACTGTAGGACTCTCACATTTTCAATGTGGAGCCTTAATCAACTCTGACAAAATACAGTTGTACCGTCAAAGGTATTTCTAATTCTCTACATTGTTTACAACACAAATGTTCGGTTATAAATACATTTCACCTTGTCACGATATCGGGGGAGGGGTGTCAGCAATTTTGCTTGACTGCTTAGGCGCAAGTTTATATTCACACCCTGAAAATGTCCAATTGTATTAAATCTTTAAAATTGAAATGGAAAACCACAGTTTTCAAAGTATAATTTGACAGAAAAGCAAAATCTCCCATTTGAATTACAATCTAGTCGCCCTGCAATGTACTTTGCATTTTATTTTTATTTTCATTATTACTATGTGCTGAAGAAATTACTAGTACCTATGAAGCATAAATTTCGTACAGTTGACTTGAATGTATAAATAGGTGATGTTACCTTTTCAGAAGATTCGGATATCGAATATGTGGCGTCATTTATCGAAGGATATTGAATACCAAACCGGAGCTAGCCTCCTACACATTTAAAATTCAAAAGACGGTATCAAAGATGAGTGATTACAGAGAATTGGAGCAAGACTCCGAAATTGTAATTTGGAAAGCGTTATTATTTACACTGTACATAAATATATCAATCACATCACTTCTAACATTCCGTCTGATTATATCACGTGACTTCTTGTACATGGTCATTTGTTGGTTATTTGAAATATCCATATGGAACCAAAATAAAACGAATTTTCAATCCATCTTATTATTGCATTTCGAGAGAGAGAAAAAAAAACCCCACAAATAAATAAACACCGATCGAGTCGAAACCAATTAACCCACTTTTATATGTATTGATTTTATTCGAAGTGCGTAATTTTTCAAAATTAATTGTAACTGTACATCAAATTAAACACAGCTCCTTTTCTATATTATTAAATACGTATGACACTAAATAAATTAAACTGTATCTATTTTTAATAAAGATAAACATGAATGCATACATATCATTTGGAATATTGAGATTGGAAAACAGCAAACATCAAATACTCTCTCTCTCTCTCTCTCTCTCTCTCTCTCTCTCTCTCTCTCTCTCTCAATACTTATATTATATTACGCTTACAGAAACAAAAGTTTATATTTTACCTGCTTTATCGCCTAAAAGTCCAACCTGTGAAGGGGGTCCCCGTTCAGTTCCGGCTTATATTGGGGTATTAATGTTAGTAATGTGTCACGTGCTACTCACTGAGCTTACGGGATTTTAAAACGATTTTTTAAAAACCCAATGAAATACGTATTAAAATGTGCATCGTGTGTACTAGGTATATTTTTGCCCTTTACATTGGATTTGGATTATCTATGATATCCGGTGTACATACAAGCCATAACTGAATAAACAAGTTATGGTGTATTTGGATTATCTATGATATCCGGTGTACATACAAGCCATAACTGAATAAACAAGTTATGGTGTATTTTTATTGCAATTGGTTTGCGTCCGTCATCGCCCTTCATGCGTTAACAATTGAACATTTTTAACCTCTTGACAACTACCGTTCCAATTCTTTGCAAATTGGGCATGAAGCATCTTTGGTCGAAGAGGACATAAATTGTAATTTTCAAGACTCCTGCACCCCTAACGTCTTAGAGGCGAGGCAACTCCTGAAAAAATTGACCTATTTTAAAAAATCTTCTTCTCTGCAGCCACACGTGTAAGAAAAACTACATAAATAGTGATGTAGAGCAGGGAAGCCTCTACCAAAATTGTAAATTTCATGATCCCCGGGGTAGAATTCTGACTCCAGGACGGGGCCAAACTGGGTATATAGTGTTTATGGGTAAAACATTCGAATAACATCTTCTTTAGTACTATTGATACTAAATTCATACTAAATAGATGTTTAGAAAGAACAGGTAGTCCTTTACCAAAATCGTTAATTTGATGATCCCAGGGGTAGCGGTTTTGGTATCAGTGTGGGGCCAAAATGGTCATTTATTAAATGTGTACAAAATAGAATTTTAAAACTTTTTCTTGATGACTATTATTCCAATTCTTTTCAAATTTGGAATGAAGCATCTTTGGGACAAGGAGAACATAAATTGTAAATTTCAGGACTCCTGTATCCCCGGAGTATTAAGGGTGTGGCAAACACTGCCGAAATTCGCAATTTTTTGGCACACACACACACGTTACACCCATTTGGGCCCTGATTGTATAGTACATGTATATTTAGAGCTCAAGCTAATCAATGGGGGTTCTTTAATATCATACCCTTGTTTATCGGGACGTGGTACATCGCCTATTTTAAATATATTGAAGGTTTCTTTTCCCCTGGCTAACGAAGATTAATATGAAACTTGCTAATGATCCGTGTCTTGATTGATCGCAAGTGGGTTATGACTCCGACCTGATTCAAGTACGTGTATACCAAACAAGTAGTCATTTTCACGACTGCTTACGGAATAATTATAAGTGGGCGTCTCCACAACAGCGATCTTCAAACAGTACACATGTACTAGGAGAGATGTTAAACATGTGAATACAAATTATGGGAAGTTTCACAAAACAGTCAGCTAAAACCAGTGATTCTAAAGTGCACAACTAATTTAGCATCTTTCCCTCTCTACATGATATAATAAAGTCACGTGTTTGTGGGCCTGATGAGGGACTATTTATTGCTCATTCATTGATACCAAGAAATAATTCTTAATATCAATAATTCCAATTAAAGATATCAATAATTTATTACTTGATAACATTAATTCGAAATATTGATATCAAGAATTCTGTATTAAAAAAATATACACATGCATAAAAAATTCGAATTATGATAATAAATGTAGATACATCTGTTAATATAAAAATATCAATGAATCATTGATATGAATTCGATTTACTGATATAAAATATTTCTCAATAGTTTATAACTATGACTTCAAATTAATGATATCGATAAATCGATTTTTTAAATATGATATATAATGCATGATTAATGATATTGTGAAGAAATTGTTAGCACTTCATGATATGTTGTCTGGCATTGCAGTTCATATCCTCATGTATTTTCTAAATTGAAATTTATGTCTACTTTCACCCTGTCGGAATTCCCAGCCATTAAAATAAACGTACTATGTTTTATCAAGATTCACACGTGTATTATTTAAAACTACATCGTAGCTGTCATTACAATTTGTAAAAAAAAACCATCAGAGACGAAACTGGAAATGTAAAAATTACCAATTAGATGCTCCTCCGTTGTACTTAAAATCATTTTATGCATACAATTGTAAATTTGTTTGCATTTTAGTTAGACATGGTAAGCATATTACAAAGTTTATGACTAAGGAGTCGTTTTAGATTATTAAATTGAAAACATGAACAATATGGGTTACGATTTGTACTGAACGAATTATTGCAAGAGATGAGGATGCAATGGTGGGAAATTTACTTAAAGCATTTAGCCATATGTTGTGTCAATAATTTCAGTTTCCCCCACTAACCTCGTCCTCGCTGTTTTACAAAGCCCTTCTCGCTTGGCGTAGAGCACTACACAATCTATTTATTTTATTTCACATTATTGTTTTGCTAGCATAGTTTTAATATTACCCGTCTTAATGCTATCGTCATTTCCCATTTACTACTTTAATAACATGCTGCATCATTTTTATTGGGTGGCGCTTTAGAGTGGTTATTTATAGTCATATAAGGCGCTATATAAATAATTACCATTGATCTCTCGGTTGTTTGTTTTTATATTCATGTATCACATTCCTCCCCCTCGTATCCGTCATTTTTAACTACGCGCTTTAATGAAATTTAAGGAATAAATTTTGTTGACAAAAATGAATTTCTTCATGTTTTTAAGCTGTGACTTGAAATTTTTGATATCATAAATCTAAATTCTTTTTAAAAATTACTATGGATGCAATAATTTGAATATTCCTTTAATTCTATAGACATCATGGAAGAATTCAATCCTACTTATTGATATAATCAATGTCAAAAATTCAAGTTATTGATATCAATAAATATTAGGGGAATATTTGTTATCAAGATTCAAAATTATTCATATCATTCATCAAAATTTGATTACTGTTAAAAAAAAAAATGATTTTTTGATGATAAAGAAAAAAGTGATGAATAGTAGAACGGCACCCACTAAATGTTGTCAACAGGTTCCCGATAATTATACTGTCCATGGTCTGCTTTACTTTGTAGTCTAAAGGGTACAAATGTAACACATCAGCCATGCAACTTTCTACATCACGGATCACAGTTATCGCATTACATTTCCTTTAGTTTATTTCTTTCATCTTGTAAACAAAAACTTGTAGATTTTGTTTACCCACTTAGAGTCTACATGATTCGAAATGTCTGAACCTTGCAGAAAATGACAGGTGATTTAATCTTTAATCCTTTCCATCAGTAGCTGCTAATGCAAATTTCTGCTATCACACACTATGGATGAAACAAGAAGCCCACAGGCCTTATCGGTCACCTGAGTACTTGTGAAAAAGTATCACTACTCCCAAGGACTATGAAATTTAGAAAAAAAATTCTTGTTCTGAATATCTATGCTAAATTCTAATGTGCAGCAACTGTATAAAACAAGATGTGTTCTTGAAACTTCAATGCCCTCAAAAGTGCATAAACTGATGAAAGGCTTTACATAATATGACTAATTTGGACCCATCCTAGAGTCAAAACCCAGGGTCGTGAAATCCACCATTTTTGTACATCCTTTTCTGCTATTCCTAAGTATGCATTTACTACCTCCTCTTTCTAAATATCCATTTAGTTTAATTTAGTATCAATAACACTAAAGAAGTTGTTATTTAAGTGTTTTACACAGACACTATTAATAGTAAGTTTGGCCCTGCCCTGGGGTCGGAACCCCTACCCCGGGGATCATGAAATTTACGATATTGTAGAGGTCTTCCTGCTCTACTTCACTATGCATTTAGTTTTTCTTACACATGTGCTGTTCTAGAGAAGAACCTTTTAGAAAATTGGTCAATTTTGGGCAGTTTTCGCCCCGCCCCTGGGGCCCCAGGAGTCCTGAAATATACAATTTATGTCACCCTTGTCCCAAGGATGCTTCATACCAAATTTGAAAAGAATTAGAATAGTAGTTATCAAGAAGAAGTTAAAAATGTTCAATTGTTAACGCATGACAGACGACGACAGACAACAACTCAGGTGATCTGAAAAAAATTCTGAATGAATCACAAATTGTTTACAGAAACCTTTGGGAACCAATATGGAATATGAAAATGGATGATTATGAAATATATCAATTTCAATAATTTCTAAAAATTTATTTCCATCCAATAATCATGCAATCATTGTGACACATACAAAAAAACCTTTCCTATCTAAACATTACATAACCAGAAAAATGATGTGAAAATGTACTCTGTGTTTTTTTCTTCATTTCAACAAGACAGCAAAAACTTCATATGAATAAATATCAGCAAATAAAATTAATTGTAAGGGTAAAGTTTACAAAATATGAACTTGAATAAATCACTTGGTCTGTACAACGCAGTAAATTTGTTCTAGGTTTAAAAATACATTTAAAAATATATGTATCACATTTTGTTCTGCACCAGCATGATAACATATGTCCCTGATACAGAGAGAATCAAAATCTACAAGAAATATTGCACAAAAAATCACTAAGTTTGTATCTGTAAGTCAATATTTACAATTTTTAATGTTTTTGCCTTTAATATCTTTAAATTTTTTATTTGATAGCCATTTCCTCATGAATGCACTGTAGGTGTAAACTATGCATGTATGAATCTTGATAAATATAGTATGCTTCTTTCAATGGCTTGAAATTCCGAAAGAAAAAAAGACAGTGGAATTTAAACATAAGAGCTGTCAGAAGACAACATAGCTTGCCGGGAAGTATAACTCTACTTAACCTATCCCCTTTAGTTCAAAAGGTTAAAGTTTTTGAAAAGTAGGTCAAAGTCCAAGGTCACTAGATGAAAAGTTTTGATACCATATGAAAGGCCTGGTCATGAGGCATCTAAATATGAAATCCCCATCTTCCTTGGTTCAAAAGATATAGCCAAAGTTTTTGAAAAGTACGTCGAAGTCCGAGGTCAATAGTTGTGGTACCAAAAGAAATGCCTTGTAATGAGGCATCAATATGTGAAATATCATAGCCCTATCCCCCTTGGTTCAAAAGATATAACCCAGGTTAAAGTTTTTAAAAAGTAGGTCAACAGAAAAGTTCTCTAGATCAAAAAGTCTTTGTAACAAAAGAAACATCTCTTCATGAGGCATCTTTATGGTAATATTAAAGCCTAATCACCCTTGGTTAAAAAAATATAGCCCAGGTTAAAGTTTTGAAAAGTAGATCAAAGTCAAGGTCACTACATCACAAGTCTTGGTACCAAAAAGAACGGTCTCTTCATGAGACATCTAGATGTGAAATATCAAAACCCTATCTCCTTTGGTTAAAAAGATACAGCCCAGGTTGAAGTTTTTTCCTTAAAGTGTGACGTCGACACTGGGGTCATGACAATAGCTCTCTGGACAGTTGTCCTGGCGAGCTAATAAGTAAATTTCATTTTTGAAAATACATAAGGGTATGAACTGCAATACGTCATGCTATTAGGACAATATAGGTGATTTTGGTATCAATCAAACATATTTAAATCATTTTATAATGTTAGCACAAATATTAATAAATACTAGCCTGTAATCAAATGATATTAAAGCAGTTAATTCCTGATTATGGAAACACAATTATTGTTTTCAAATGACTATGTACAATTATCTGAATTATTTGGGTAAAAGTAGCATTTCTACGCATTCATTACTGATGGTCCGAAACCCTGATCAAAATAAATACAGGAAGTAGCATTTCTACGCATTCATTACTGATGGTCAGAAACCCTGATCAAAATAAATACAGGAAGTAGCATTTCTACGCATTCATTACTGATGGTCAGAAACCCTGATCAAAACAAATACAGTTAATGGAAACAACTTTGCATTTGGCAAACTATGACTGAACAAGTAACAAAACAGTCAATCATATCAACAACAGCAGCATTGTTCACAAGGATAAACACTGTAATATAATCCCACTGTGACGTCTTAATGAGATATGTGTGTACTGAATGGATGCCATATCATGATATGTACAATGCAGTTAAGGTCAATAGTTCACGTTTTTCATGTGACAGTTATTACTTTTCAAGCCTGGGAAAAAATCTATGTCTACAAACAATGTTTAACCTACCAAGTGCATTTCATCTAATCATACTCCTTCATTTCATCTAATCATACTCCTTTATTTCAAAAATGCTCGTGTAACTCACAAACTCAAAGAATCATTTAAAAAAGGTTTTTGGTTGAGAGAATTGAAATGGTCATGGAATTATGAATTATTTACCAATGTTCCTATTCACCCTAAAATGTTAATGTTTGCTTCTTACTTTAAAATTTGCATGATTTGAGAAATTTGCAGTGTGAATTTCATTCCATAAATACATACAATGTATATAAAAAAAGATTTTAAAATAGAGACACACTGTATATCATTCAAATATGTCTCATTAACTAAAAATTCCTTTAAAATGAAATGGGAGAAAATAGATAAAATTACATATTCTATGTATAAAAATACAAATTAATCACAAAAAGTATTCTGCTTCAAAATATAAAACCAATTTTAAATATCATGATAATTCTTTTGAGCACTAAAGCAGCTATGCTCTCACTGAAAAAAAGGGCATTCTAGAACAAGCACATGTGAAGATGTAGTAAAGAATTTCAATAACAGTTAATCTGAGTTCGGTGGATGGAATCCTTTCACTGGTTGTTTGACAAATTTGGCAGTTGCCCACCTTGAGCAATCTTAAATTGAAATTGGGTGTGTCTGTTAGAATTTATAGATCCACAGCATCATGGAAGCCTCAGTACTGTGGATTTTATGTGACTGAACGGTGCTCCTCCAGTCTATGTAGCCATCCCCTCCACTGACTACTACCACCGCATTACAGTTCCTCCTCCGCAGTGTTTCGTACATAGCAGATGAACGTTCGTCACCAGGGATACGCACAGAATGTTGCCTGTTAGTAAAACTTCTCTTGAACTCTTTGAACTGAGCTGAAAATCGTTTCTTTAGTTTAGTGGGTTTTTCTGTCTCCGGTTTTTCCTCTCGGAGAATTTTTTGATTTCCCAGTGGGGAAATGTCACGTTTCACTGGTGGATTCCTTTTCAAATCCTCATTTCCCATCAAATCCCCATAGTACATACTGATTTCATTTTCATCCCCCTGAGAACTGGTGTCAGGGGTGGCCATGTTTCTTTTGGCTAATTTTTGCATTAACTCTGTTCTCAGTGTTAAAGCCTTGGTCTGAATGTTCTCAGAATATAAGAAATCTGCCTTGGGAGACTTTGAAATCAAGTCTTCAGCAGATTTTGATTTCCTTTTATCAAGGCCACTACTTTCCATTTCAAGGTTATTTTCAGTTTCACTATTTTTTGGACTATTGGTTTTGGCTTCAGATACTTCCGGTTCACTTTTATTACCCGAGTCTGGACCATCATCATCACCAGAGTCCTTGCTACCTTTTCGCTGTTTCACACTTGTGGCATTCTCCCTCCAAACAACAGACTCTGTGGAGTTTAGTCCCTGAGCCCTCTGCCACAAGTTTACAGTCCCGCAATAAATGGGAATAAGAAATTGCACTGGTCCATTGTGAGAGTGGAATGATACGTCTGGTCGGCCCTTGATTAGGGGAACCCCATCTCGTAGCCGTGGTAAAGGGAGGGAACACACAATACCTAGGCTTGTTCCTACCCACAGTAACCCCCGACTAGCCATCAAACTAGTCACTGTTGTGGTTTTGGGATTTTTCTCCTCAGAACAATATCTGCTCTCTGAAAGAAATAAAAAAGGTATGATAATATACCGAAGATTCAAATTATTTGAAGACTAAGTTTAAAATAACAGCAGACAAGAATCACTGAAATAAAACAATAACAAGATGTAGGCAGTTTTGAACAGTGCTCACTGATATGCACCAAAGCCCATGCAAGTCTGCTTTTTCAGAAAACACAATAAATTTCAAATCTTTTTATTATACATACTATAGTAAGCATTTCATATGTTTCTTTATTCCCTAAATATTGATTAATTTACTTGGTCTGTGTGACAACCAAATTATTCCGGTGATTAAACTATGTTTGAAACTTACTGAATACATTTAACCATGTAGAAATTGACATTTGTCGTTTCAACTTGCTTTAGAATGGATCATCTCTGAACATTGTGTGTGCTCCCTACATGTTCAGTAGAAAAAAACCCTCCATATTCCATTTGCATATTTCAACCAAACTTAACACAAAGGATACTTGGGTAGAGGGGATTCAAGCTTGCTCAAAACATGGGGAGATAATCAAGAACAAATCTAAAACAGTGTGGTGTGTTTAAAAAATCTTTTGAGGAACGATTTTCAACAGAAAAGCCAAGACATGCATGAAAACTTCTTTATAAAATGTAGATTTATATTAACATTTTCCACATCTTTTCCCTTTATGCTTTAAGATTTTGATGTGATTATGCATTGAGATTTTGACACGATTATACTTTGGGATTTTGATGTGATTGTGCTTTGAGATTTTGATGTGATTATGCTCTGAGATTTTGACAATTGATTGTGCTTTGAGATTTTGATGTGATTGTGCTTTGAGATTTTGACAATTGATTGTGCTTTGAGATTTTCATGTGATTGTGCTTTGAGATTTTGATGTGATTGTGCTTTGAAATTTTAACATGATTATGCTTTGAGATTTTGACATGATTTTGCTTTGAGATTTTGATGTGATTGTGCTTTGAGATTTTGATGTGATTGTGCTTTGAAATTTTAACATGATTATGCTTTGAGATTTTGACATGATTGTGCTTTGAGATTTTGATGTTATTGTGCTTTGAGATTTTGATGTGATTGTGCTTTTAAATTTTAACATGATTATGCTTTGAGATTTTGACATGATTTTGCTTTGAGATTTTGATGTGATTGTGCTTTGAGATTTTGGTGTGATTGTGCTTTGAGATTTTGACATGATTATGCTTTGAGATTTTGACATGATTATGCCTTGAGATTTTGATGTGATTGTGCTTTGAGATTTTGATGTGATTGTGCTTTGAAATTTTAACATGATTATGCTTTGAGATTTTGATGTGATTGTGCTTTGAGATTTTGATGTGATTATGCTCTGAGATTTTGACAATTGATTGTTCTTTGAGATTTTGATGTGATTGTGCTTTGCGATTTTGACATGAAGCTTGCTGTGTAGCTCCCTATTTACAGTATAGTAATTGTTGATTTCATTTTCTGCCTTGTTTGGGAATGCTTGTTCAATTCTTACCAGACATCATTCTGTCCACCGTGGAACCAATGTTAATCTCTTGAAGGTTTTCCTTGGTTTCCAAGTGATATAGGCGGACATAAGATTTGTCTTTAAATGACATCCACAGACCACAGCCCGAGCGAACCATTTCTGATATCACAGCATCTCCGTCACAGATCAGTCGATCCTGTGATAAGATATAAGACCCTTTACGAAATATCAACAGAATATTTTTTTTTTGTACAATACAATAACTGAACAACATAAAATATCTACAGAAAAAATTCTCTACTTCCTGAAAATTATAATTTTTTCTGCATACTTAATTTTTTAATTTTTGTTTTTCTCAAATAAATCGACAAATTAAGGAGGAGTAACACATCACCATAATGGCCGACTTCTTTTCGAAACACGAAGAGAAAAATAAATATCAGCAATATACTCGTACTTTTCAAATGAAGCTGGATATCTCAGTGGTTAACATGCAAGGGTGCTGATCTGTTCAGATCATGAGTTCTAATCTAGAAGGGCACTTTTTTTTTCAAGTTACTATATATGAAAACTGTACTTTTTACAAAAAAATGTTAATTTCAAAACACTGTTGTACATATCCTCCATGTTCCATCCATAACAGTTTTCTCAGATGTGTTATTTCTCCTTAATACAAACGGAACATATGTGACTAATAACATATGTGACTAATAACATGTGTGACTAATAACATATTTTGACTTTCAAATTTTTGATACATTTATTCATTGATCATGAAAGGGAGAAAGATTTTGTGACTTCATGTTTTGCATATACATGTAGTGAATATGCTGAATATCCTAATGAAGGGATTTGCTCACAATGATTGATTGATTGAATATTGTTTAACGTCCCTCTTGAGAATATTTCACTCATATGGAGACGTCACCACTGCCAGTGAGGGCTGCAAAATTTAGGCCTACGCTCGGCGCCCATGGCCATTGAGCAGGGAGGGATCTTTATCGTGCCACACCTGCTGTGAAACAAGACCTCGGTTTTTGCGGTCTCATCCGAAGGACCGCCCCATTTAGTCGCCTCTTACAACAAGCAAGGGGATACTGAGGACCTATTCTAACCTGGATCCCCACGGGACTGCTCACATTGAGAAATACTTGTACTCATAATAAAGAGATAGTTCCAAATCTTGGAAATTAAATTCATTTACAGTACTGAATACCACTTTTATTTCACAAGACGTTATTTTCACGTGAATACAATGATGTATTTACTCAGGAGACATAACTTTTGTGAATCATTATTTATTGTTTAAGTTTTCTATATTTAAGAGTTTTATTTGTGAGAACGAAGTTTTCGTGAATGACTAGTCTCACAAAATTACATGTATATATGCTAAATTACATGTATATAATGTTCTTGCGAGTAAAATGTGATATTCAGTAATTACCAGTTCAGTAGACAATTAATGCAGATCAATACTCATTAATGAAAAATAGAAGAAAAATTAACAAGATAAAAAAAATTTAAAAGTTTTAATGACATTCTCATTCATAGTAATTAATGAAAAATAGAATACAGGTAACTTATTCAAATCTGGACAAAAACCTGTAAAATCTAAAGTTTTAAAACTTATCAGACAGAAGACAAAAAATACAAATAATGAAGCATTTTAAAAATGCTGCTTTGTATAGTCCAATGCATAGTAAGCATTTTAAGCTGAAAAGTTACCAAGGATTACTGGGTATATTATCAGGATAGACAATGTAAGCAAGCAGTGTCCGCAGCTCATTATAAGATATATTGCATGCATTTAGTGAAATATATACTAGTAAAATAACTCCCTCACCCACTGTAAATATTGCTTTCTGCTCTGTAAAGGTGCAATGTCTCAGATGAATAAGACAGGACAAATCTAGTGTTTGTCAAAATAATAGAAATCGGCTGGCTCTACATGAATATGTAATTTAGAAAAATACAAATATTTCTTTCCAAATATTTTGTATTCATTGTAATTTTAATACAGTAGCGTTGCATCACAAAGCACTGCTATCATGGTTTTTTTTCTAGACTATTTTGCATGCTTGAAATATAAAACATGAAATTTCTTCAGTTTGGAGTTTTCCTGTGATAGACATTGTACTATATGGTGTCAGTAATTATGATCTCACTTTCCATCAACTGGATCAAAAACTCAGTTATAGAAAATATGAAGTGAAATAAGGGGAAAAATGAATAATTCACTAACATAATTTCTTTTTCTATTCTACAGGCAAAGAATTGGTACTAACTGCTACAATATTCATATATGTACATGTTCTTGATATATATTTGACTTTTATAGGGTACATATGTCATGCAAGAACACATCTACTTACTTATTAACCTATAAAACTAGATAAACAGCCCTTATGTATTATTTAATCAATTATTACAATATATAGTATCATGCAACACACCAGCATATAAATTATTTGTAAAACTTCAAAAACTATTGGCAAAAAAACCAAGATCAATTACATGTACATTATTATCATATATATATAGATAGATGCTATGCAAGATTACAACATACATACATAAATTTAAATCAGCAGAAATCATAGATAATGTAGATAAGCAAATTCCAGTGCTAGCTATAAAATATATATGACACGCTGATATAAAGATAAATAAGAAAATATTCATATATGAAGCTAATGATTTACAAAATTTCATTTCAACCAAATTTACCTGAAATTCATTTTCATCTACAGGGATGATATAAATAGTATCACCACAGGCCACCCATATCTCATCTTCTATTGCTATGATACAGGAGATTGGCATGTCGCTGCCTATCTCCACTATATTAGGTCTATCCACTTTCCACTTTCCATCTGCTAAAAATCCACATCACGATACATTTCACTGGGGTTTGTTACTAAAACATTTGTGACAAGAGTACTGCCTATCACCTATTTATTCACGATAACTTTCATCTTTGTGTGTAAATACACGAGGTTGTCTTGGCACGAAATTAACATTTTCTCTGAATATTGTTGCATAAACTGTAAAAGTGGAAAGTTTGACAAGGAGGAAACCCTGATGAAATTGACAAATAAATTTGTCAAAGTTTCATCTCACCAATTTTGTCTTTGTTAACTCGTTAAAATGACTTACATATATTGAATTTCCTTAACACAGCAGTGTATTTCAAATATTCTGAGGATCAGTAGTGTAGACATTATATCTTTGATAATCCTTTGTAAATAGATGAGTTTAATTGGTACTACCAAGTACTTTTCGGGTCTATTTTTTTTATCCTATTAGACATAATTTCTACCAAACCAGTTTGATCAGCAGGTTTCCTGTCTCAAGCAATTTTACGATATTAACTCAAAGATGAATTATTGCAAAACAAACAACCCGTTTCAAATTTAATCATTTTGAAGGGAATGTTATAAATGAAACTGTCCTTATCAGCCAGCTTGTTCACCTGTTAAATCTTTTTTCCTGTATTTTTTTTTAGAATGATGGGTCTGGCCCAACTGAGCCAATACCACATGCCAACTAACAACTAAAGAAAACTTGAACTACCTATAGTGTGACTTTGTTGTAATCATTTGACACGAGTCCCTTGATAGTAAGAGGAAATACCTTCAACAAAGTACATCCAAAAGCTTATTTCGAATCGGGTTCCAAAATAAAAAAAAAAAAAAGACAAAACATTAGGGGCTTATAATTGCACATCTTACGCATTCCACAACGGTCACATAGAACAAGATATTTGAACTCATTTTTATTTTGAAAACGGAGAGAAAATTCATCAAAGTATCCTATCGACATATTTTTTCAGATCAGAATATTGTCAAATATTCGTCTTGTCAATATACCCACTTTTACAGCACATGCAAAAAAGTAATGATGAACAATTAGTATGTTCACTAAAATTATGCCTGAAAAATCCAACAATGCAAAATAAAATATCCTGAAGTGTAAGTGATTGACAGCATCATGTGAAGGATACAACAATGAACATTCCATATTATATTGCATTCGCAACAACAACTGGGAGACACATTAGATCACATGACTTTATAATGGATTTCTTTCTGACTTACTTTCATCCCTATAAACAGATTGTTTTATGCAATCCAACACATTAAATCACATGACTTTATAATGGATTTTTGACTTACTTTCATCCCTATCATATATTAGATCACATGACTTCATAATGTATTTCTGACTTACTTTCATCCCTATCATATATTAAAAGTTTCCCATCCCGGAGTCCCACAAAAACTCTGTCATCTGCATATCTTATTGCTACAGCAACACCATGACAATAGAATTTGCTGCGGGGCTTTCGTCCACCACTCGTAAAGTTCCTGACTCCGTTTTCGTCCAACAGACTATATACTAATATCCTACCAAAACAGAGAAATGACATTGTTATTATGTGTCATCAATTTCAAGTAATCAAATACTGCTACAGATGGTTGTCAAGGAATATTTCTTTAAGAGAATGACTATCATCCGTAGGAAGAACACAGTGAATTATGCAGCCTGTTAAGAGCACTGTAATGCATGGAATTCATGATTCCTCCCTGTCTAAGGTCCACTTACTCGCTTTTTTCAGTGGACATCCACACCGTGTCCTCAACAAATGCCTCATCTTGGTCAGTGGTTGAAATGGCTGGGACTGTTTCCACAGCAACGATCTCTGTGTCGGCTGCTTTGAAGGATTCGATGAGTGCGAGTCTAGTTGTGTGTACAGAGACGAGGGACACCTGAGCACGTGTTTCTGAGGTCGTGACGACCCAAAGATGCTGCATGCTGATGTCGGAGTTACCCGTCCTACTAGACAGGTAAACAGGTACCGCACACTTCACCTGATGGAAAGCAATTTACCTGTATGAAAACTACAGGCAAAAAATGCTACCTAAACATTGAACTATGCTAACCATTACCATGAAAGACCAAATGTAATTCTCACTGGAGTCTCGCAGCTCTAGTCTTATAAACACATAGCTGATCGTCTAGTTCTGAACATTTTTGGTTGGAAGTCTGTATTTCAAGCGAAAACTTTATAATGAAACATTTCAATTTATTTTCTGTTTGCTTGTGATGAAACTAAAGTATTACAAGGAACCTATGTATCGAATGTATGTAAAGGATATAAGCCAAAAACTGTCCATTCTGTGAGAGAAAGAACTGATCTACGGGCCTCGATCAGTTCTTTCTCTCACAAAATGGACAGTTTGAGGCTTATATCCTACTTAAAACATTACATCTTTTGTTCTAAGAATGGACAGTCTCAGGTAAACCCATTGAAAATGATAATTATGAATAAAGCTATTTTGAATAGTCTGACAATATAACCAGTCGTGCGTAGAATTCTGTTTTTTTTGTTCACTTATTGGATAGTGTCAGGTGAGTAGTCTTCTACTGCAGGTTTTATATTCACTCTTTCTATAGTACTGAGCCATATCAACATGTCTTCCTATGATTGGGAGAGCATTTTCATTGCACAGTCAAAATTTAAGGATTTTAGTGAAAGTACTGCAAATATTCTGGATATGGAGGGTGAGAGATCTGAAAAGCATTGTGTTTTCGAATATTTGGATGAGGAAATAACTAACGCCAGCCAAAACAACCCAATACACCTATCTCGTGAAATGAAATTATTCATGAAAGCGAAAATAATAATTCAGAATTAGGATATGCTAATAGAGAAAAGATAAAAATGCGTTGTGAAGAAGTTTCGAAATGTGCCTCTGAATCCAGTCAAATTCAAATACAGTCTTTCAAATTTAAGTTTTGATGCGATATAGTAATGGCCAATGGAATTTAAAAAATTGTGAATTTTACGAGTTGAAGCAGAGATTCTACTATAGGGAAATATTGTTTTTAAGTGTTTCAGTGATTTTTCCGATATCTGTGTTGATTCTTACTTGTAGGGAATTTAAAATTAAATTTGTATCTCGTTGACAAATGGATTGTCTTTCTCTTATTTTCAGCCTACCTGTAGATGTCTAATAAGTTAGTGGGTTTACCTGGTACTGTCCAATAAGTTGACAATTACAGTCCATTATTTTTAAGAATGAACAGTATCTGTCCATTCTTAAAATTAATGGACAGTAATTGTCAACTTATTGGACACCTAGAGGTAACCTTTTCAGTACAAGTGGACTTTCTTCTATATAAAAGCCTAAAAAGACAGGATTGCGTAACAAAAATGTTTTAATAGCAATTATAAATCATGATATAATTTCGAACAAGGAATGTACATGCTAAATATGACATCCTTATTTCTTACGATTACAAAATACCAAGATCTGACAAATAGAAAGATCCATGGTAAATACCAAATGACCCTCACACAGGGAATAAACATGCAAAGTACCAATCTCCTGTCTGCTTCAAAGGCAACTCCAAATTATCAAAGCTTATCATGCAACAAGTGCAAACTCATTTCATAAATACAGATGCATTTGTCCAGTTTCTCCACACATGTCAGGTTCTGAATTCTGGTGTTCAAAACAACTCGACTAATAATCAGAAACAAAGTGACTAATAATCAGAAACAAATTGTCTAATACTCAGAAACAAATCGTCTAATAATCAGAAACAAATTGACTGATAATCAGAAACAAATCAACAAATAATCAGAGTGTAACTAGAAGAAAATTATTTTGCATTTCCAGTTATCAGACTTGCTGTTATTCAAAACGTTGCAGGAGGAAAAATTTGGCAGTTACCCCGTATTAAGAATTGAACAAATGTTTGAGAGCAGACAAATGACTGATTCATTTCAATGTATCCATTCTTGTGCCAGAGGTGCATTTCTTAAACTTGACATTTTTTTTAAAAAAAGAATTTGGAACTGAAGATAATTTCCATCAATCAATGACTTTGGTTTTCTTCTAAACATTATTGTTATATATTGTATTTTAACTACAGAAATGTCTTTTTGAACAGCTGTAACCAACTACAAAAAGCAAATGAGTGTGTGAGTGTCAGTAAACACCACTGATCATCCCAGAACTATAAATACGAAATAAACATGATTTTTAAATAAAATATGTAAATACCTTTGTGAAGTGTTTGGGCAGGTCTAGGGACATGTGTTTGACATACATGGCTGGTTGGTGGATGGATTTACCAGAGGCACTGGACATGTGCCAGCTAGGGTTGTTCTGGGGGTCTACAAAGACATCACATCAAGCTAATCTATGAAATTTACACTGTGGCAATGTTTGATCAGTTAATGTTTTTTCAAACACAAAACTTTCCTAACCACCTCTTGCAATGTATAGATCATTAAAAACAGAAGCAGCTGATTATTCTTGTGCACCTCAGTTTGAGTAATACTATTACATTACACCTGCCATGTTTCTCATGTTATTCTGATTTATTGTAAAGGGATGTTCCACATAGCATTATTCTTACTTTTTATCATAAATAAGAAAATAATGCATACCTATTGCGAGTTTTGTTATAATAAAGTCGATGCTCCATTCCTGCTTTATTTCTGGTGAGGATGTCTGAAATATGTTGCGACTCTCTTTTCTGCAACACAATTTAATATAATCATTACAAAAATTTCAATACATTATCACCACTCCATAAAATCAGCAAGCAACACAATAATTTGAGATTTGTCAAATGAAGTAATGCTTTTGTTTAATACACTACATGTGATAATACAAGCACCTGCCTGACCGTGTGTCTGTCAGTAATAACACAAGCACCTGCCTGACCGTGTGTCTGTCAGTAATAACACAAGCACCTGCCTGACCGTGTGTCTGTCAGTAATAACACAAGCACCTGCCTGACCATGTTTTTGTCAATGATAAAACAAGCACCTGCCTGACTGTGTGTCTGTCAGTGATAATACAAGCACCTGCCTGACCAAGTGTCTGTCAGTGATAATACAAGCAACTGCCTGACCGTGTGTCTGTCAGTGATAATACAAGCACCTGCCTGACCGTGTGCCTGTCAGTGATAACACAAGCACCTGCCTGACCGTGTGTCTGTCAGTAATAACACAAGCACCTGCCTGACCATGTGTCTGTCAGTGATAATACAAGCACTTGACTGACCACGTGCCTGTCAGTGATAATACAAGCACCTGCCTGACCGTGTGTCTGTCAGTGATAATACAAGAACCTGCCTGACTGTGTGTCTGTCAGTGATAATACAAGCACCTTCCTGACCACGTGTCTGTCAGTGATAATACAAGCACCTGCCTGACCGTGTGTCTGTCAGTGATAACACAAGCACCTGCCTGACCACATGTGTCTGTCAGTGATAATACAAGCACCTGCCTGACCACGTGTGTCTGTCAGTGATAATACAAGCACCTGCCTGACTGTGTGTCTGTCAGTGATAACACAAGCACCTGCCTGACCACGTGTGTCTGTCAGTGATAATACAAGCACCTGCCTTACCGTGTGTCTGTCAGTGGTGACACACTTACCCACTGTACTTCGGGTCCTGTAAAGTGATGGTAGAGCTATTGATGACCTGCAGCTGTTGGTCTTTGGCCTGGATTTTCACCTGTAGGTCAGTGGTAGCCTCCTGGATTTTTTCCTCTGTTATACACTGAAATAAATTGTTCATCAGTAACTACATCTTCGCAAGCTAAGTGTCAGAATCAGACACTTGGCTTGCGAAGATGCAGTAACTATAGTTACATGATACTGTATGGCAGGTGTTTGTTGACATAGTGCTAATTTTGGCCTATTTTGAGCTAAGTTCACAAATAGTCTCCATCTTTTACCTTAACTTTAAACTACATAAATGACATAAGTGATTGTAAATATTGTTGTTCAATAGGTGAGATATATATCAATGATAATTTTAGTCATAAATCATGGATTTACCAAGTATGATGCCACAAACACAAGCATTTCCCATATTTTATATCAACAGGCAAAAAGTAAGCTAAAATTCTATGTGGCTACACAGAGTGTTCGTGCCGTGTGTCAACAATGAGGAATATTAATGTTGCAAATGAAATGAAATTTTTGCTAAGAAAAAAAAGCTTGTGACAGTCTGGACATGGTATGCAGATGGTCAAGTTAATTACAAATAATTGCTGAATTAATTAAACTCAAGATTATCTAAATGTTTATACAGAATGGAGCCCAAATAAATTTACAGAATTGAATTTCTTTTGACTGCTCAGTGAATTTCTGTAATGGTGAATTCGCTATATTGCCACCACTGCTTTATTCCCAAATTGGTATTGAACAAAAGTTGGCAATATATCGAGGGAGCACTGTATATAATAAAGTGTTCCTACTGATGAAAAATTAGACAGCAGCACAATAGTTTTACAACTACCAGTAAGTATCATGTTACAATCTGGTTCCAGCATTCTTTGGACAAATTAGGCAATGGATTGCATGACTGACCAAGGATGTAGATCACTTGACCAATGGTAGCTCAGCTTCACTTAGAGTGCATCAGTTCTTTGTTTACTGTCAGAAGTGCAACAGTGTTTTCCTTCGCTTAATCCTCCCACCTTCCCCCAACATCTACTTATTTCATAATTCATTGGGGCTCTCACACAACAATTGCCTTTTGTTCACATTCAGATAAAGTAAAGTTTAGGTTAGTTCTAAGAGTCGCCTCAACGGTGTCAACCTGAGGTAACATGCTAGTACTATAACATTAATTAGCTCTAGTACTACCCGATGATGTCAGTCCAGCTGGTACAAGTCTTCGTCCAAGGATGTCAACCCAGGTACCAGTAGTTAGTATTTACCTGATGGTGTCAACCCAGATATTAATGGGTTGCCTAATGGAGTCAAGCTAGGTACTAGATAGGTTGATCAGCTCAACAGTGTCAACTCAGATTTGTTATGGATTTCCTGAGGGTGTCAAACCGGGAATTCAGCTTTGGGGTTTCAAGATACACTTAGCGATGTGACGTGAGTAGGCCAAATAATTTAGATTATGTTATATTTGTTAATTATTTTATAGTACAGTGTGTGGTATAATTTAGATTATGTTATATTTGTTAATTATTTTATAGTACAGTGTGTGGTATAATTTAGATTATGTTATATTTGTTAATTATTTTATAGTACAGTGTGTGGTATAATTTAGATTATGTTATATTTGTTAATTATTTTATAGTACAGTGTGTGGTATAATTTAGATTATGTTATATTTGTTAATTACTTTATAGTACAGTATGTGGTATACTTTATTAGAATAGCCTTTTGATACATGTATGGATGTGAATAAATTGCGAGTGTTATCTGTGTTTTTAGTAGTGTATAAATGATTAGCCTAGATGATGTACAAGGTGTCTATGAGTCCTGAAAGTCTGACATATGACAGTTTTTTGTTTGTTCATTTTAAATCTTGTCGAGAATTTTTCACTCATTTCGAGATGTCACCAGGTGTAAGTGAAGTACCACAAATTTAGACCTATGCTTAGCACTCAGAGCGGTAGCAGTAAGTTCTTTATCATGCCAACGCAAGCTGTGACATGAGACCTCTGTTTTTATGGTCATACCCGAAAGACCCGTGATTCTCACTGGAGCAATCACTACCTATGTTAACGTCTTAGGTTTGATGAGGCCATGACACAAGCGGGCCTCGAACTCAAGACCTCCCGGTTACGAAGGTTCAGAACTTGAGATGATATTTGAGGATTTTCCCTATATAATTCCATGTAAAACTTTGATCCCCTATTGTGGCTCCATCCTACCACCAGGGGCCATGATTTAATCATCTTGAATCTGCACTATGTCAGGAAGCTTTCTTGTAATTTTTAACTTTTCTAATCCAGTGATTCTTGAAAAGATTTTTAATTGACCTCCACCTATTTTTCATGTTCGTAATTATCTCCCCTTTGAAGGTGGCATGCCCCTTCATTGGAACAAACTTGACCCAAGGATAATTTGTACCAAGTTTGATTGAAATTTGCCTAGTTGTTCTGGAGAAGATGAAAATATGATAAGTTTATGGACCGATGGATAGACAAAAGGTAATTAGAAAAGCTCACTTGAGTGAGCTAAAAAAAATTCTAAAAGAGCGTAAAATGTTCCCCACAAAATTATATCATATAGACATGAATTTAACTAGACATTACCCCATGCATGCATGGGTGGATGTAAAATAATTTATAGATCTTATGTCCCCATCCAAACCCTATGTGAAATAAAAATAGACCTGATAATTACTCCATAGATAATTACTCAAAAATGTGTTAAATGGTGATCAAATAATTCGATCTTTTTTTTATAACTAAAAACCGTCAGTAACAGTTTGCAAGATGTGCAATTATAGGTTTCATAAGAGGAGATTAATCTTTTACTCTGAACACATTATAATGTGAACAAACGTTTGGTTTGTATGGTTTCTTCCGTTCGAGACCTGCTCCTCTCTTCCTAATGCGCATGTACTGATTATGAAATTCAAGTTATCTTGGTTTTAATTTCCACATTGTTTTGTCATTTTCACCAATTTATTAATTAATTAACCATAAGAAATAAAAAAAAAAAAAAGGTTCAAATATGAAAGCTACATTAAGGTACTTTAAAAAAGCAAAAGACAGCTCTATCCCGATTAGCCGGCATTAAAGGACAAAAAATCGAGTCCATAATTATTACATAGTAGTATAGACGTGAAGCTGAACAATATTGTAACCCGTTGAAAATCTATTCTGTGATGTTATCCTCTCCTGTCATAGGGTGTAGCTTAACTGCAGACAAATAACTTAATAAATGTTCATCAACCAATCAAATTGTGCAGACTACAACTGAAATTAAATCATAAACTGACATATGCAATAAAATTCAAAACTACACAATACTATATGACGAGAAATGAGAAATACAATAATGACAGAAAATATATGTTCCATGGGCTATAAGGATGCACTATATTTTTCGTAATAAATTCTCAGTACCTCGTAGGATAGTTTGAGTGTATTAACCAATGTGCTGATTTGTCCCAGAACAGTCATATCATGCATCATGTCGCTGATGTCTCGATGAAGGTTAAACATGTCATCCTCCTTACAATCTGTTAAAAAAAAATCGTACAAAATTACTCCTAACATCAACAATGTAATTCATACAAAATTACTCCTAACATCGACAATTCATATAAAATTACTCCTAACATTGAGAATTTAATTCATACAAAATTACTCCTAACATCGACAATTCATACAAAATTACTCCTAACTTCAACAATTCATACAAAATTACTCCTAACTTCAACAATTCATACAAAATTACTCCTAACATTGACAATTCATACAAAATTACTCCTAACATCAACAATTTAATTCATACAAAATTACTCCTAACTTCAACAATTCATACAAAATTACTCCTAACATCGACAATTCATACAAAATTACTCCTAACATCAACAATTTAATTCATACAAAATTACTCCTAACATCGACAATTTAATTCATACAAAATTACTCCTAACATCGACAATTCATACAAAATTACTCCTAACATCAACAATTCATACAAAATTACTCCTAACATCAACAATTTAATTCATACAAAATTACTCCTAACTTCAACAATTCATACAAAATTACTCCTAACATCAACAATTTAATTCATACAAAATTACTCCTAACTTCAACAATTCATACAAAATTACTCCTAACTTCAACAATTCATAAAAAATTACTCCTAACATTGACAATTCATACAAAATTACTCCTAACATCAACGATTTAATTCATACAAAATTACTCCTAACATCGACGATTCATACAAAATTACTTCTAACATCAACAATTTAATTGATACAAAATTACTCCTAACATCAACAATTCATACAAAATTACTCCTAACTTCAACAATTCATACAAAATTACTCCTAACATCAACAATTTAATTCATACAAAATTACTCCTAGCATGAACAATTCATACAAAATTACTCCAAACATCAACAATTCATACAAAATTACTCCTAACATCGACAATTCATACAAAATTACTCCTAACATCAACGATTTAATTCATACAAAATTACTCCTAACATCGACGATTCATACAAAATTACTTCTAACATCAACAATTTAATTGATACAAAATTACTCCTAACATCAACAATTCATACAAAATTACTCCTAACATCAACAATTCATACAAAATTACTCCTAACATCGACAATTTAATTCATACAAAATTACTCCTAACATTGACAATTCATACAAAATTACTCCTAACATCAACGATTTAATTCATACAAAATTACTCCTAACATCGACGATTCATACAAAATTACTTCTAACATCAACAATTTAATTGATACAAAATTACTCCTAACATCAACAATTCATACAAAATTACTCCTAACTTCAACAATTCATACAAAATTACTCCTAACATCAACAATTTAATTCATACAAAATTACTCCTAGCATGAACAATTCATACAAAATTACTCCAAACATCAACAATTCATACAAAATTACTCCTAACATCGACAATTCATACAAAATTACTCCTAACATCAACGATTTAATTCATACAAAATTACTCCTAACATCGACGATTCATACAAAATTACTTCTAACATCAACAATTTAATTGATACAAAATTACTCCTAACATCAACAATTCATACAAAATTACTCCTAACATCAACAATTCATACAAAATTACTCCTAACATCGACAATTTAATTCATACAAAATTACTCCTAACTTCAACAATTCATACAAAATTACTCCTAACATCAACAAATCATACAAAATTACTTCTAACATCAACAATTTAATTCATACAAAATTACTCCTAACATCGACAATTCATACAAAATTACTCCTAACATCAACAATTTAATTCATACAAAATTACTCCTAATATCAACAATTCATACAAAATTACTCCAAACATCAACAATTCATACAAAATTACTCCTAACATCGACAATTTCATTCATACAAAATTACTCCTAACATCAACAATTCATACAAAATTACTCCTAACATCGACAATTTCATTCATACAAAATTACTCCTAACATCAACAATTCATACAAAATTACTCCTAACATCGACAATTCATACAAAATTATTCCTAACATCAACAATTCATAAAAAAATTATTCCTAAAATCAACAATGAATTATTATTTCAAATAAATCTATTGATGAAAACAATAGTGGTAATTTAACCTAGAGTTGGATTATCTTAAAAGATGCAGATATCCAAGTAATGACCTAAAGAGATTAAATGTGGAAATAATCTAGTTTCAGTCATTCTTGGATAGACTTTCCGACAACGCCTGAGTGTATACTGAGTTTGCCGGAGTTAGACTTACCAATGACTGCTGAGTGTGTATTGAGTCTGTTGAAACTGGACCTTACCGATGACCCCGAGTGTATAATGAATTTGCTGGAGTTAGATTTACCTACCACCCCTGAGTGTATACTGAGTTTGGAAGTGGACTTACCGATGACCCCCTGAGTGTATACTGAGTTTGGAAATGGACTTACCGACGACCCCCTGATTGTTTACTGAAATTTTAAGAGTTGGACTAACCTATGACCCCTTAGTGTATACTGAGTTTGTGGGAGTTGGACTAACCTACGACCCCTGAGTGTATACTGAGTTTGTAAGAGTTGGACTAACCTACGACCCCTGAGTGTATAATGAGTTTGTGGGAGTTGGACTTACCGACGATCCCCGAGTGTATACTGAGTTTGTGGGAGGTGGACTTACCGACGATCCCCGAGTGTATACTGAGTTTGTGGGAGTTGGACTTACCGATGACCCCTGAGTGTATACTGAGTTTGTGGGAGTTGGACTAACCTACGATCCCCGAGTGTATACTGAGTTTGTGGGAGTTGGACTAACCTATGACCCCTGAGTGTATACTGAGTTTGTGGGAGTTGGACTAACCTACGATCCCCGAGTGTATACTGAGTTTGTGGGAGTTGGACTAACCTATGACCCCTGAGTGTATACTGAGTTTGTGGGAGGTGGACTTACCGATGACCCCTGAGTGTATACTGAGTTTATGGGAGGTGGACTTACCGACTTCCACTGAGTGTATACTGAGTTTGTGGGAGGTGGACTTACCGACGATCCCTGAGTGTATACTGAGTTTGTGGGAGTTGACTCTCATGATACTTTGCATGTCAGGTGTAATGGCTGTATCCTTTAATTCTACTTCCTGGAGAGACTTCATCCACTTGACTTTCTGTTGATTAGCCCTACAAATAAAACCACTCATACTTAACTACAACTTAATCAATTAATGTTAGCAAGACACTCTTACAAATTAAAATTCTTGCTTTTATCTATTAATAAAGTTCTCGTGAATTTATAATGAACCTATTTCACTAATGTAAGGAAACTACAGTATAAATACTCAAAATGTGGAGTTTTCATGATAATTTTGCAATAAAGTATTTTATTTTTATCTCTGTGTTTACTCCTAATGAATTTGACCCAGGGGGTAAACAGTATTATGCAAGGGATTTATGTGTATCACATGTATACATAAAAGCATACAAGCAGCACAAATGCCAGTGTCTTCCCAAAAACTATAGATGGTACTGTAGATGTGGTTAAACATACTGTAAAATCCCTGCAGAAGTGACAAAGGTCTTGGTTAAATTTGCCCGGTATAGCACTGTGTGTGAACTTATTTCAGTGGGATTCATGACATTAGCACATTTGGCAGTGAAACTGGAGGGATAATTTATGGTTGATATCTGTAAATTCTCATTTCATCCATTGTCAAACACAGAAGTGCTAAATTATGATTACTCAAATTAGCGCATCAGCTCCAACTGCACCACATCTCAGATACACTAGAATAAGCACACACTGAGTACATCTAAATCTACATTCACACAAACCCCTGCAAGGAGCAGCAGATGACACAGTTATCCAGAAGATAAAGCTTTCTGATCTTGACAGGCATTCCTCTATCCTGGGTCTACAAAATTCCAAAAGTTTATTATACATTTCTTACATGTCTGACATCTAATTCATTATTCTCCATCAAAGGAAAATGCACTGACATTTCTTCTCCAATTTAAACCAGAAATAGACCGAGGTTACCCACCAGTTCCTCCATATCATCTTGTCGGACAAGGCGTGGTTCCCTCTCTCCAATAACCTTGAAGTTGAGCACCTTTTGTAACTTTTTAGCCTGGAAGAGTTCCTCAGATTCGCGTTTCCGCTCATTGAGGATGTGAGTCACATTCTCGAGATCAGTGAGCGCTGACTGCAGACATGACCTGTCATGATGATGGTGAGGGGTGTACTTTAACAAATCCTGTCAAGACAATCAAATTTGAAATGGATTTTTTTTTTTAACATAACGGTAAGTAACAGGTACTAAATGATTTTAGATTTAGAGATGGAATAACTGTTCATAATGATTACAGGCTTGGTAACATTCTGGAACACATCTACAAATATCAGAATGATCTTGCTCTCCTGCTTATGTCTATAATAAAAGGCCTTTTCAAAAAAAAAAAGCAATACATCTTCTCAGAATATACTATTATTCCAATACCAGTAAGTCACTTTACTCGATTGAGCACACAAATTTCATTCAATGATAGGCTGTATGGTTTCAATAAAAGTGAGTTTAGGAGACCACACTATGCCATTCTTTCAATGTAATTGGTCACAAAGAACAAACACTGAACTGGCACTTTTTATATGTGGTTTTGGCACTGTTGTGAGGAGGTGAAAAGCTGTGAAATTTCATCTGAAGCAGTCTCCAGCATCTGTTTGAGATATCATTTGTCTTCTTTGTCTCTGTTACGTTACCTTGATGAGCATGATGAACTGAGGAAACCTTTGTATCGGCTTCACCATTAGTCCAAACAGGTTCAGCCGGTCTACACTCTTCTTAGACATGTTCTGTAAAAACAAAAAGGAAAATTTTCAGCCATTGGTAAATAAAGACAATGTGAAACATATTAATCATCTGAGTCCATCAGAGCACAGAGAACATGGTTAATGAAGGACATATCCAGCCCTGTTCATTTGCAATTATGTGAAATTTCTTCACAGATGTAAAGGCTTCAATATAATCATACACACCCACAACTTCATCCATTGAGTTAATTTACAGGAGTAATGGGCATCTGAACTTTGTAAACTTTATTTAAACATATTTATGGCTATTTTTAAATATAACAGCTAATATAAATTATAATGTATCATCTAAGCCCACAATCCAGGAGAGTTTTTAAATTCAATTTTAAAGCTCTTTTAATCTATTATCAGAGTATTGTATTGGAGACTGGGGTGGATATGAAAGAGTTGGCAAAATGACATCATAATACAAAAGTCCACTGGAGTATGACATCATAATGAGAGACAGGGAGTCAACAGCAATCCTTTTGATGATGTATCTGTCAGTAACCCATAATTAATGATTTTGAAGTTTAGGAAAGTTTAAAGGAGCCAATTTATGACGCTACATCTTTTCTTGTTAATGCCTTCCCTTAAACCATTAGTTGCAGTAGCTTAGTGGTAGAGTGTTCGCTTCATTACCAGTAGGTCATGAGTTTGAGCACTGCTCGTGCCATGGCCGAGTCAAAATCTATGATATTAACATAGAAAGCGATTGCTCCTTCATCAAACCCTCCGTATTTAGAAGTGAGAATCACAGATCTTTTGGATATGAACTTAAAGATGGATATCCCACATCATGACAGGCGTTGGCATATTAAAGAACCCTCACTGCTACTGCCGTAAGCACAGGTTTATATTTGTGGTACTTCAACTACAACTGGTTGCATCTCAATAGGAGTGAAAAATTCTCAACAAACAAACAACAACCAAACAACCCTTTTTTTTTTTACCAACATGCTTGGATGTTTCATGCAACAAAACGGTAAAATTACCACCATGAAAAAACAGTTGTCGTCCATTACATCCAAAGAGCTGATCAAAACAAAATTCAACAGAGGTTAGCAACCTTAGATGTATTCTTTTTCACAAGAAACAAAATTATCCAAACCACACCACTGGTATAGCGGCATGTTTCAGGGTGTCTAGTATCAAATTAAAACATACTCACATTCAGAAATTCGTCTAGGTTTGGTTTTGAGATCTGGGCTGCCTTTATTTCTTCCATGGCCATTGGAAAATTGTTTACGTAAGCACTGTACACATTGACAACCATGTCTCTGGAAAACTAATAGACAGGAAATTGTCAATATTTCACGTCCCACAGAATAAGAGACTTCATAAACAACAGACAGGGAATTGTTAACATTTCATGTCCCACAGAAAACAGACAGGAAATGGTCAATATTTCACATCTCACAGAATAAGAGACTTCATAAACAACAGTACATCTACCATCTCTATATCAGATACTGTCCCTTCTTTTGTGAAAAATAAAATGCTGACATTACTTCTTATACAGTCTGATATTAAACACTCTATAACAATTTTTTGATGAGAATTTTTTCAAAAAGTGCAAGTACACAAATCCTTAAAATCTTGGTAAACAAATAAAACACCACAGCCCTTTCATTATATGCAAGAACATGTATGTGCTCAACCATTTTTTGTCAGTTTTGCAATGTGTTGATGTCTCTTACTGATGCCGTGAATATCCCTCCAATTTTCTCTTCAGTGTACCATTTTGACACACTCTCTGCTAGTTCTATCTGGAACATCATGTGGTGATGGAGAATTTCCTGGACCTTTGAGAAAACCACCCGAACACACTCCTTATCCAAATTATAGGTGAACAGAATGGAACTCTTGTAATCCTGTAGGATATAAAGCAATTACTTTATACACTGAATGCTATAATAACTTAGTTATTTCTTCGGTCTTTAAGTTGTGAGATGAAATGAAACAATTATACTAGATATATTAACTTATTTCTTGAATCCTTGAGCTGTGAGACTGAATGCTACAATAACTTGGTTATTTTTTGGGACTTTGAGCTGTGAGACTGAATGCTACAATAACTTGGTTATTTTTTTGGCCCCTTTGAGCTGTGAGAATGAAAGCTACAATAACTTGGTTATTTTTTTTTGGGGGGGGGGGGCTTTGAGCTGTGAGAATGAATGCTACAATAACAGTTATTTCTTCAATCTTTGAGTTGGGAGAATGAATACTGCATAAAAGTTATTCATATTCACAATTTTGCCCAAAGAATATAAGAAAAACAATTCTGGTATTTGCAGTTTGTTTTTGATGTACATTACAAATGAAAAGAGAAGAAAGAATAGCATTGTGTGAATTTGTCATTTATTGAAATAACAAATGACTAGCAACTAAAATCTATTTTTTGAAACCTTGAGATGTGAGATGGAATATTACAATGACATAGTATTTCTTGGCCTTGGAGTTGTGAGATGGAATATTATGATGACATAGTATTTCTTGGCCTTTGAGTTGTGAGATGGAATATTACAATGACATAGTATTTCTTGGCATTTGAGTTCTGAGATGGAATATTACAATGACATAGTATTTCTTGGCCTTTGAGTTGTAAGATGGAATATTGCAATAACATAGCTATATGATCCTAGAGTTTTGAAATTGAATGAACATAGAATTAGTTTTTTAAGGATAGAATCTTACGTTGACAATTCTACTGAGTGAATCTATGTAGGACTTTTCACTCTCTATAATGCTCCTCACAACATGGGCTTTCTTCTCCTGAAAATTAAACAACAAAGTTTCAACGACTGTCATGAGCACTGTTAAGCAGAGCATTCCCTCGCAATACCAAATAAATGAATGCACTTGTATAACATAAACTTTTCACGAGGCCAAATGCTTTTGTGGAAAATCAGGACGGATTTGTTCAGATGTGTTATGAATTTTCTTCTTATATATCTTGTAGAAACTCTCTCTCTGTGTCTGTCTCTCTTTCTCTCAAAAGAGAGTAAGTTTTTTGTATCATAGAATATAATTATAGACACACAGACAGATGATGAACATTTTATTGATGCATTAAAAGGTCTATGGTTTTGTAACCCCAATAACAAGTTATTAGCATGAGCTGTATACGGCAATGTTCTAAATATAATATCGATGTTTTAAGAAATGTTGTCGTATAATTTTCTGTTGACTAATATATTTTAGATTTCAAAATGTAAAATAGTAACAATGCCTCAAGATTTATATACGCTAACATTTATTTACACGGCAACACACACACACACACAAACTTTATGATAAAGCCATTAAAACACGGACATGTCATAATTACAGATGTCAAAAGTTACCTTGTGTAATGTTTAGACACTTAATTTCAAATTCAAGTAAGAAAATAATACACAATGACTAAAGATTTATATACAATAATGTTTAATAAAATGCCAAAATACACACACAAAAAGTTAACTCATCAAATTACATTCGTAGGATCGAAAGTCGCACATCAAAGGTCGCAGGGAATAGTTTCGAACTATAGGCCTGGCCAAATTTATTCAAAAATAAAATACCCAACATCTGAAGTGATTTTACATGTGTAGAAATGTGTGGAATAAAATTTGGATACATGTTAAGTGTAGCTGAGTGCTTAATGAAAATAATTATATGCAACTTGGTTTCACCATGATGCCTAGCATAAAGATGGGTGCAAAAATGAAACTAAGGCACTTGATCAGTTGCTGAAGGTCCAGCAAAAGGTATGTAGCTGAGTGGGAAGGTGGATGACCCCCGATGAAAGGTAGATGTTGAAGATGGGCAGACAGAGTTCTTCATTGTGTGCAGTGTTTAAATCCCCTTGCACGGTACCGTATATACTCACCTATAAGTCGGTCCGCCTATAAGTCGGTTGTATTCTTTGAGGTTATTTTGTAGGAATTTGCTATTAACCTGCTTATAAGTCGGTACAAATTTTTGTCAGAATCGGTTGACAATTTCAAGTCAATGCTCTAGTGTTTTTACCTTTGTTTCAAAAAATATTTTGAGAAATACCGCTGATGTATAATCTTTCTTTCTTAACAAATCAATATAAAGCCAATACTCTAATTTATTTACTTGTATTCAAATATGTCGGGATATGCCATCTATATTTAACCTCTATCTCAACAAAATTCGTTTATTTCGTCCATGTTTTTGTTTAAGAGCTATCTACCTTGTCTTCTATATTTTGAACAACGATCTCGATTTTTTTATACCTTACATGCGTAAGAAAAATAAATATGCTTTATGATTTATTTCATAAATACTAAGCCTCTGTTGAAATAATGATGAGGTGCTCAATATCCAAGCCATATCTGTTTGGAGTTTAAACACAACCCTTGATCTATTATTGATAATAATCACTTGATTACCTAAGCAATTATGGTCTCATAATTACCAGTACCTGACACAGTGTTTACTTAGTAGCAGAAACTGTTATTGTGGGATTCCAGTATAATTCATTGTATCAACAATCGAGTTTGTAAGGGTCAAGAATGATGATTTAAATTATCTGTTAACAATATTCAATTTTTTATGAAATATATTTCAGCTGGTATACATATGAATATTTCAATATTAAATCGAGTTCGCAATTCAATTTTACCGATAAACGATAGATTAGTTAAATTGAAAGAATTAGTTACCGGTATGTAAACAATTTTCAAAAATAAATAATATACATGCATAAACAATACGATATGTCTAGATATTTGTGAACAATAATCATTTGTGTGGTAGTCCATGATAATCGTCAAAGTTGTTTAAAAACACTACATTACGCCGCCCAGAAAAATACCAATCTTCTTAAGACACACCTATAAGTCGGACATAGAGTTTTGGACCAAAAATTGACTCCCAAAAATGCGACTTATAGGCGAGTATATACGGTACTCTCATGTTGTGTGGTTGGTGTGGATTTAGCTTATGTGGGAGAAAATCAAAGTAAGAAGTCGTGTAACAACATATACACATATGGATGAATGTAATGTTGGGTACTAATTCATTAACTACATCAGTATGAAATACAAGTATTGAGAAAACAGATAGTAACCCGACTTTGATGTATACCCCCTACCCACATATTGCAGAACCAAAAATACTGTCATCTGCCACCAAAAAGAAAGCACAAGTCAATAGTGAACTCGTTCATTTATTAATGTGTATTGTTAACTCGTACATAAATTCAGTCATAATCATCGTCAGTTTTATGGTTCTCTTTGAATTCTGCCCACAAGCTTACACAAGAACAGACACACACACACAACACGCACATTAGCGATGTGATATCCTTTTCACAATTAATAACGCGAGGAGATAAAAATACTGTCACACTACCATTATATTGTTCTAATTTAAAGTACAAATCATTTCATTCAAATATGCATATTACATGTATTAAAAGCAAACTAATTTTTAACGATAACAAGAGGCCACATCGCTCACCTGAGTCACCTTGGCCCATATCTGAAGACTTTCCATATATATTTGCATGTAAAACCTTAGTCCCTATTATGGTCCCAACCTACCCATGGAGGCCATGATTTTTGCAAACTTGAATCTACACTGTCAGAAAACTTTCATGTAAATGTCAACTTCTTCGGCCCAATGGTTCTTGAGAAGATTTTCCCTATATTTGTATGTAAAACTTTGATCCCCCTCCCTTGTGACCCCATCCTACCCCCGGGGGCCATGATTTGAACAAACTTGAATCTGAACTATGTCAGAAAGCTTTCATGTAAAAATAAGCTTTTCTGGCTCAGTGGTTCTTGAGAAGAAGATTTTTAAAGATTTTTCCAATATATTTGTATGTAAAACTTTGATCTCTATTGTGGGCCCATCCTACCCCCGGGGTCATGATTTCAACAAACTTGAATCTGCACTATATCAGGAAGCTTTCATATAAATCTCAGCTTTTCTGGCTCAGTGGTTCTTGAGAAGAAGATTTTTAAAGATTTTCCCTATATATTTGTATGTAAAACTTTGATCCCCTATTGTGGCCCCATCCAACCCCCGGGGGCCATGATTTTAACAAACATGAATCTGCACTATGTCAGGAAGCTTTCATGTAAATTTCAGCTCTTCTGGCCCAGTGGTTCTTGAGAAGAAGATTTTTAAATTACCCCACCCTATTTTTGCATTTTTGTGATTATCTCCCCTTTGAAAGGGACATGGTCCTTCATTTGAACAAACTTGAAAGCCCCTCACCCAAGGGTGCTTTTTGCCAAGTTTGGTTGAAATTGGCCCAGTGGTTCTCGAGAAGTCGAAAATGTAAAAAGTTTACAGACAGACGGACAGACAGACGACGGACAACAGGCGATCAGAAAAGCTCACTTAAGCTTTCAGCTCAGGTGAGCTTATAAAAACAAATCTTTTGAATTTAGGTAGATTAACTGAATTTTAATTTCAGACCATAAATGAAAGGGTACATAGTGTATTAACCACATAATGGGTATCTTCTGCAATTGTCCTTTTTTTGCAGAATTTAGCAGATAGGAAAAATCCACAAAAAATACAATGCAAAATATATATAACATGCATATAAGTTCATATAGGTATAATGCAATCATAGAAATTGGAAACGCAGAATATAATTTGCTACTATTAAATCACAAAAATTTCCAAAAGCAGAATTTACCCATTATACAGTATTTGAGTTGATATATATAAATGCATCCTCTCAATAGATGCAATAAATAGATAAAAGTTTACAGTGTATAAAAAAAATTCTTATTTCAGTTGGTATATTTTTTCTAATGTCCTAGTTAAACAAGTATAAGTAACTCATATACCATCAAACTACTGTTGGGTAAAACTGAATAGAAATAAAACCAATCTGTTGCACTAAATCATTGAAATTTTGGTCTGAGAATCAAAAGATAAGATTTTTTTCAAGCCTACAGACAAAGATTTAGGTTATATATACAATTAAATTCTCTAGCTGCAGGTATAGTTGTAACACATACACACTTCATACAGTCTGAAGTTTACAAATAACATTTACAAGGAAAGCATTGTGAATTCGAGGAAAAAGCTGTTCAATTACCCTTGCAATTAAAATAGGTACCCAGAGAACTGTATGATAGTCTTGGGAATTTGTGTGCACCACTCACCAAAGCCTGTGAGTTTTTTTAATATAGTTATCTCACAATTACTTCTCCAAAATAGAAACAAATCAAGCAGAATTTTGTATGCCAGCTGGGGATCACTGAAAGTGTTTAAACCCCAAAATAAATGAAGCCATATTTAAGATAGTTTGGTTTCCCGGTTATTGACGATTAGCTTATACTCACTCCTCGTTTTGTAGGTTTGAAAAACTCAGGGGTGCAGAATTTAATCTAAATAAAATTCATCAGTATTTTCCATGAATTGGAAGTGCACCTCGATCATCATGAAATTTAGAGACATCATAATCAAAGAATTTTCTAGAAAAAGAACTAGTATCATGGACAACAGTGACTGATCAATTTAAGCAAAGGTGTCATGGTATACTGAAAATGAGATAGCAATTACATTTTGGCGTTTTCTAGTTGGCCAAATTCCCATGCTGTTATCATATCATAAACATTTCAAAATTTGGTGCATTATTTGAGTGGGCTTATCATTTTATTAACTTTCTAGTTGGGCCAATTCAACAGCCCGCCCTAAAAAATTGACCCGCCCCAAATTCTTTTATTTTGTAAAACTTGCGATTTCCGGAAAATTTTCATGTCCGACTCAAGTCTTTACACTTCTTGTTTACACTTCCAGTATAGCAACGTGAAAAGCCACATGAAGAAAGTTAGTCTTGTACAACCAGACGCTCTGCTTTCTCCGTAAATTTCATCAGAGATTTGCAGAGACAGCTGAGTGTTTGGTTGAACAAGATTTGAAGTAAATAGATAAAGTTTTCTTAATTTCTCGCATTCTTGCAGGCGTAAATCTTGAAGAAGTTTGGTATCTCTGTGTTTGAAATTAAAGGTTAACCTGGAATTCGTCTGTGAAATAAATATACTATTAGATTGATATCCATCTGGCATTAAATGATGCACTTTTTGTTGACAAAAACATGTTTGTCATTAACATTTTTCTCAAAAAATAAAAATGAAAAAATAAAATCTTCCCATCTGCCCCATACTTTTATGGTGACCCTGGATGATAATCTATTTATTAAGTTGAATTGGCCTTAATAGTGTAAAGTATTGCATATAATGTATATCTACAGTACTGAGACATCATGCCAAAAAAGATCAATCATACAACAGTATGTTTATCAATTTCATAAAAAGATCATCTGAGATATTTATACTTCCTAGTACGTTTTGAATATACTTAAAAATCAATTTCCACATCCTGATATAATTCAATATACCGACACTACTCATATAAATGATGAAATATTTACATTTGCAGTGTTTTTGCCATTGGTATCTTTATAAATTGTAATGAGAAGCATTTCCTCATAAATGTACTACAGTTGTGAGCAATGTGTGTATGAATACAGAAACATTTGATATATACCCTGCTACAGTATGTCTATTCTAACAGCAGGAGATTTCAACAGAAATGAAAGTAGAATGCAAATATATCATTGAAAACACATGAGGGTATGAACTGCAATGCTTCATACTGGCATACTTTTCATATAGCACTAACATGGTACAGGAAGGATGCCAGTGTGAAGCGCCACAGTTCATACCCGCATGTATTTTCAAAAATGATAGTGTTTCTTAATTGTACAGAGACTGCTCCTACATATAATTAGACACACAGAGAACATTCCTGTATATAATCCATGGTACAGAGACCGCTCCTACATATAATTAGACACACAAAGAACATTCCTGTATATAATCCATTGTACAGAGACCGCTCCTACATATAATTAGACACACAGAGAACATTCCTGTATATAATCCATGGTTCAGAGACCGCTCCTACATATAATTAGACACACAGAGAACATTCCTGTATATAATCCATTGTACAGAGACCGCTCCTACATATAATTAGACACACAGAGAACATTCCTGTATATAATCCATTGTACAGAGACCGCTCCTACATATAATTAGACACACAGAGAACATTCCTGTATATAATCCATTGTACAGAGACCGCTCATTTAATTAAAAAGTAACATAAAAATCTTACAACAGGCAGTTCTGGAGACCTGCAAATCATGACCTATGAATACTAATCAGATCTGCATTTACACATTCTTGGCAGTAAATCTGATGCTTTTCAGATTGTTTGGAGAACCACCATTGTGAGGAAGTGTTGACTAAGTGAAAGGAATACATAGCACTCCTATCAATGCCTCTAAAAGGGCACAGGAAAAAAACACCCTACATTTGGAGGAATAATCCATGTATAACCCATCCTAGATATTCTCTTTCTCTATCAAGCTTCAAACTAGCAGTGGAAACTGACAACATTTTGGGATTTCCCCTATTATTTTTAGATTTACCTGTTCCTTTGACAGATTCTCTGGAGGCGGTGGAAGGTTGGGGGGAGGGTGTTTCTCTAGATTTATGTTGACTGGTTTGACAGGACTCTCCTCCTCTGGGCCCCTTTGTGGTTTGGATTGGTCCGGAACCGGTGGAAGAGGTTTGTCTGGGTACTCAATTGTCCCTGTCAATCACAGAGTTCATACATTACCACAAAAAGGTCAGAGATACTACGGTAATCAAGGAATATTCCTTGAACAAGTTTGAGGGTCCAGAATCTTACTACTCTCATTAGTACTATTAGAGAATTATTGTGTTTTTGATTCATTATATATTCAGTGGATAATACACATCATTAAATTTTCATGAATGACGTTGTTGTTAATTAAAGTATAACTTATATCATAAGGAACCGGAGCGGGAAAATATTATCCCTAAGTATTTAAATTCTTTCTTATTTTCAATAACACTGTTATCATAATAAAACACCTTTTTTGGCATAGGACCTTTAGAGAATACTAAAATCTTTGTCTTACTGACATTAACATTAAGTTTCCATTCAGAACGATAAACAAGAGGCCCATGGGCCACATTGCTCACCTGAGTCACTTTGGCCCATATCTAAAGATTTTCCATATGTATTCGCATGTAAAACTTTGGTCCCTATTGTGGCCCAAACCTAATGCCAGGGGCCATGATTTTTACAAACTATTTCAGGAAGATTTCTTGTAAATATAAGCTTCTTTGGCCCAATGGCTCTTGAGAAGATTTTTAAAAGATTTTTTCTATATATTTGTATGTAAAACTTTAGGTAACCCTCAGTCTTATATTGGGGAAATTAGATAACCCTCAGTCTTATTTTGGGGAAATTAGGTAACCCTCAGTCTTATATTGGGAAAAGTTAGGTAACCCTCAGTCTTATATTGGGGAAATTAGGTAACCCTCAGTCTTATAATGGGAAAAGTTAGGTAACCCTCAGTCTTATATTGGGGAAATTAGGTAACCCTCAGTCTTATATTGGGGGAAGTTAGGTAACCTTCAGTCTTATATTGGGGGAAGTTAGGTAACTTTTTGTCTTATATTGGGAAATGAGGTAACCCTCAGTCTTATATTGGGGGAAATTAGGTAACTCTCGGTCTTATTTTAGGAAATTAGGTAACCCTCAGTCTTATATTAGGGTCTCTGGTTGATATGGCATTTAAAACAGATTTTGTATGAATAATTAATATTGATCAACAAAATGAAATCAGATTGATATTATCAACATTAAACACTAATAAAACCTGCTTTCTTTTACAAAGATTGACCATTTTCCTCAACATTAAACACTAATAAAATCTGCTTTCTTTTACAGAGACTGACCATTTTCTTCCTCCTCAGATGCACCTTTGCTGAAGTCTGACCCCCAGGAAAATGTGCTGTCCATTGTGGAGGAGTGCTGGTTTCTTGCATTCTCCCTGAGATGCACAGAGTCATAGAATTCATCACAATCATCTGCCACTATGTAAATACACAAACCACAAAGTTAATAAAATTATCATTATCCAGACTACATGCAGAACATTTTCTCTCACATAAAAGAAATATCCTCTGTCAAATCATATTCACCATCACTTTGAAAAGTTATTTCTAAATAATTAGACAATTCTGCTTGTAACTTTCGGTTCATATTCAGTCTCAAAATCATTCCATCTTTTTTCAATTTTAAAAAATAGTTGTACAAATGAAATTTAAACAATTGGTTATTTTATAAGTTATTTGAAGCATTTCAATTTCCTGAATCAGAAATGGACAAATTGTCTGCAATTTGAATAATGCTTTTAAAAAAACTGTGTTTTACTGGGTCAAAAGTGAAAAGGAAGGTTAAATCTCAGATTTATTCTAAATACTCAAATGATATGCCTCCCACAGAGTAAATGTGGACTTCTAAGTGTTGCTATTCTAAACATATACAGAAGATTCTGACCCAGACAAGTTATCTAACAATGCGTCCACACATCAAGTTCACTACAGTAACCTTGGAAACTGATTATTTCCAAACACAGTGGCCTCCTGGTATAGCAAGCTCAGATATTACAAACAACCTAAACATTTTTAGTTCAAAATTATTTCTTTTATAAGAATGTTGATTACAGTGAGGCCACTTATAACAAGATTCTGCATGTAACAAGGTCAAAATCTATGCTGATAAGTAGAAAGCACTGTGATCTGATATAAATAGCTACTCCTGTCACACTTCATTGACTGATTGTACTTGCTAGTCCCAAATAGCAAACAGTGATCATCATAGGTTATATATGTACAATTCTACAGGAAGACAATGTAGTGAATGGATTCTGAAATAACAATGAGTTGTTTTTAAAGCAATGTTCAGTTTATAGTCATGGCTTCTAAGAAGAGAAAGGCCATATGTGTAGACACAAATAACAAAGTCAGAAAGGGATTAACAACTAACAGTGAAGTTGTATAGGACTATAGATTAGTGTTAAAAGTACATTTAACACAATTTTAAAGAACAAAGACATGAATTTTGAATTACAATTCAGAAGGTTTCAACCAGAAGAGAAGACAGTTTCAAACTGGTGATTTTTATTTTATAGAGAATCGTGCATTTCATGATTAAATTTTCAATCTGGTGATTTTTACTTAATATAGAGAATCATGTATTTTATGATTTTTATTTTAGAGAGAATCGTGCATTTTATGATTTTTACCTTATAGAGAATCGTGCATTTCATGATTTCAATCTGGTGATTTTTACCTTAGAGAGAATCATGTATTTTATGATTTTTACCTTATAGAGAATCATGCATTTCATGATTTCAATCTGGTGATTTTTACCTTAGAGAGAATCATGTATTTTATGATTTTTACTTTATAGAGAATCGTGCATGTTACGATTTCAATCTGGTGATTTTTACTTTAGAGAGAATCGTGTATTTTATGATTTTTATTTTATAGAGAATCGTGCATTTTACGATTTCAATCTGGTGATTTTTACTTTAATATAGAGAATTGTGCATTTTACGATTTCAATCTGGTGATTTTTACTTTAATATAGAGAATTGTGCATTTCATGACTTCAATCTGGTGATCTTTACTTTATAGAGAATCATGCTTGGTTCGTGAATAAAAGAAGTGAGAGAATTCCTATTTTTTGTCAACTTTTCTTTCATAAAAAAAGTGCTTGCAAACAAAGTGAAAATTTAATTCTGATGAAATTGTATATCACAAGGACCATGACTCTAAAGATGCATGTAGCAACATTTTACAGAGACACAATCATCTGATTGTGTCTCTGTAAAATGTTGCTATCTTGGTATTATAAATAATGGTACTATTATAAATAAACATCAGGGTGAAATTTTAACAAAAGAGGTTAACAAAAGTGAAAAAGATGATGATTGTGATGATGTGCTAGAGAGTTGAGAAATTTCTACAAAGCAGTATCGGTATTACAAAACCTTTACTGTGAAAAAAGAGAGAAACCTACACCGGTGATTCTACTATCGGCACTTTACAAAATTCAAATCATCTCACGGATAACCACCACAAAAGTAATCAAAACAGCTCTTTATCTGAAAGTTTTTTGGGGATGTAAAAATTTTAATGAGTGAGAAGTTGATAATTATAATGTAATTAGTAAATGAATAAGAATATAAGAAATGAACAGCATTTTGAGCTGTTCATGGTCAATATGAACGGATTTGGATTTGAGGCAAATTCTCGGTGAATCGCACTAGCAATTCACAGAATTTGCCTCGAATCCAAATCCATTCATATTGACCATGAACAGCTCAAAAGTGCTGCTCATTTCTTAAATGGCTGAAAATACCAAAACGGCCATTAATAGTAATAGCTTTAATGTGTGATATAAAATTAAGATTGATCAATGTTCCTCTTCACTCTCCACCTGTCTGAAAGTTCTTGGTGGAGTGATCTGAAGTATGCTCACATCATCTCTCACATGGTCATTTAAAACTCAATGTGTTCAACCCGTATATCTATAGAACACTGGGTGTAATGGATTCAAACATTCTAGCCCACTTCAACTTGCCGAAAAACAAAGATGAAATACTTATATATTAACGCAAAATTCCTACATTGTTCAGTGCCTCTATAAATTAGTATCATTAATGATTATGGTGGACGTTTTTACAAAAATTAATGTGCAATGGTTGCAATCAATTATTTTGAATGTAATGAAAGTAATGGTACAGCTATTTTTAATGGCTACAATTAATTATTTTGAATGTAATGAAAGTAATGGTAAATTAAAGTTATAATTTTTTAATGATTACAAATTAATTATTTTGAATGTAATGAAAGTAATGGTAAAGCTATTTTTAATGGCTACAATTAATTATTTAAAATGTAATGAAAGTAATGGTAAAGCTATAATTTTTTAATGATTACAAATTAATTATTTTGAATGTAATGAAAGTAATGGTAAAGCTATTTTTTATGGCTACAATTAATTATTTTGAATGTAATGGTAAAGCTATTTTTTATGGCTACAATTAATTATTTTGAATGTAATGGTAAAGCTATTCTTTAGGAAGTAATAGTAATTAGAGGTGACTCTCCATAACTCCAAGTTCACGAGAATGCTAAAAACTTTGAGAGGTCACAAGTTCAAGTTATAAAGATTGGGTTAAATCAGCAATCTGACTGATAGATTTCAAATGATAATACATGTATGTAACAGTTTGCTCAGTGTCGCTACTCTTTTCCTGTGCAAGTTGTGACATTGTGACAAACTTCTCGAAATACTCATTTTACTATCATGTCTCAAAATTATAGTCTGGAAATTAAGTATTTCATACCTTATTTATCATACTTATTATCAAGATTAATCATCTTTTAAAATTATCATCTACAGTGACCAGATGTGATATCATTGGTTAAGTACCACATATATGAACAACCTATTAATGATAAAAACTGCACGTGCAAGCTATTTACATTTTTCAGGTAAGGTCCTCACAGAATCAATTACCCGCTTAATTGACAGTTTGTATATATAAACAACAGATACTTTGAGTTTTCATGAATGAAATATATATAAATGGGACCCAGATTTTACTTCATGAAATCAAGAACTTCGAAAAAACAAAAGTTCATGAATTAAAGTACAGAAAAAAACTGGGGCCAAGATTTCACTTCAAAAGATCAAGAACTTTTGAGATTGAAGTTCAAGTCATTGAGAGTCATTTATAATTACAATTATAATTAATGTACTTAATTTGCAATGTAATTGACCCCCAAACCTGTAGTGATGCTCAGCTGCTAATTGATTATCAATTTGAAATTTCAAAAATTGTCTTTTTGTCCATAATCGATCAACAGAAATAATAGACTTTATATATTAAATTCGAAGATTTTTCTGCTTGGCTTAGATATTAGAATAAAAATCAGTATATGCACCCAGGGGTGCATGAGCCGAGTTGCATGGGATACATTGTAAAGCCAGGAATGACGTGGTATATTTATAATTGTGAAGAACTAATTTCAGTTTTAAACTTTTCAAGTTACTGTCCAGAAACCATATTTGTCTGAAGTTTTCAATCTATATTCGGTCACTGTGACCTTGACCTTTGTTCTCCAAAATCAATAGGGGTCTTCCTTACCTGGTACCCAACAATATATCAAAGTTTCATTTGATTTGGATTTAAACTTTCGGAGTTATCACCCAGAAACCAAATTTTCCTGAAATTTTCATTCTATTTTCGGTCACTGTGACCTTGACCTTTGATCATTTTTCTCCAAAATCAATAGGGGTTTTCCTTACCTGGTACCCAACAATATATCAAAGTTTCATTTGATTAGATTGTAAACTTTTCGAGTTATCATCCGGAAACCAATTGTTGACGCCCAACCACCTGCCCACCCGCCCGCATCACCAAACCAATAAAAAGATATGTTCCTAAAATCTTTGATTTTAGAAATGAAAGTGAAAGTACAGATACTATGAAATCAAAGTGAAAGTAAGGATACTCTGAAGTAATTTTGGTTACGATTCGACAACAAAGTGGTTCTTGAAAAGAGATTGAAATGTGAAGAAAAGTTTACCACAACAGAGATGAACATGGTCAAATTTTTATAAGATAAGCTTACTAGCTAAAAACATGCTAAATTTCGATCCCTCTCGATCAGCCTCAAATTTCAAAGAATATTTCAAGATAAAAAGTGACACAGAGGTATGAGCCCAGCACCTGGTGGAGAAAGAAACATAGCATAATGGACTGAGGACTTTTGATGATAAGGGATGTGACTGAATTCCTCAGAAATCAGAGGCAAACTGGTCAAAAGGGGAGGAAAACACCCCACCCTACCTGGAAAAATATCATTATCTGTCACTTCAGATCAAACCCAGAGTGTTTCATGTTTCAAAAATTAAGCCTATCAGAGGATTTCCTCTGAAGAGAGGAAAACTCACACTCTTGGGTGATGCTTTCCTCAACGAAGTACTTCAATATAACATACTGATCAGACATATGGGTTATCTGTTACTGCATAATGAAATTCCTTATTAGAAAATCACATTTTTATTCTGCCAAAGATGTGCAGTTTACATGTGTAAACATTTGACAATGGATATCAGTAGCGGATTTAGGGGGGGTTCAGGACCCCCCCCCCCCCCCCCCTGGGGGCTATTCTTTTTTTTAACCACACCTAAACCTTTAAAGGATGTGGTTACTGTAAATGAAAGTAAAAAGGAACAAGAATTTCAGTCAAAAAGGCATTAAAGTGCACCATTTTAAATCAACCTTTTTAAAATTTTCCCGGAGGAGGCCCTCCGAACCCCCCTCCCATGCCCCCCTCTTCAGCCCTCAACCCCCCCCCCAACCCCCACAGTAAGGTCTATAGATCCACCACTGGATATTTCTTTGTCTATTGTAGTATTTAGCAGGCTAAGTTTTAAATGGAATACCTAAACTATGAAAAATATTTCCTAATTACATAAGTATGTTTTAAGTGTCTTAGTTTCTTAAACTCAATTCATGATGACATTCTAGATGAAAATTAAGTACTGTAAGTTTCTGTTAATTTGATGGCTAAATATAGAGTACACAAATATTACAAATAAGATCAAATTTCAACAGTAAATTTCAATTTTGAAACAAGAGGCCCATGGGACACAACACTCACTAGAGTCAACTCGGTCCTGCTATTCTTCAGAAGATTTTAAAAAAGAACTTTTACCTGTTTTATTACACACAAAAATTTGAACCAATATTATGACCCCACCTGAGCTAAATGAGGTAATGATTTCCCCAGCACTATATTCATGTAACATGTAAAATTTTATCCCCAATTGTAGTCCCACACTAACCCCATGGTCAATATTTTTTTCAAAAAGAAAGATTTCCAAATTTTCCACATACATTCTCATGTAAAACTGTGAATCCGCATTGTGGCCCAGACCTATCCCAAGGACACAGAAGAAACTTGAATATGCACTACCCATGCAGCAATGCTTGCATATTGACATGATTAATCCTAGCCCTGCGGCTCTTGAAAATAAATGATTTATTCCGATGTAAAACGTTGATCCCTATATGGTGAGCATGGTTTGAACAATTTTAAGAAGCTTTCACATAAGTTTAGCCTTTTCTGGTTTAAAAATTCTAAGGAGATTTTTAAAAGATGCCACCATATTTTCAATATTTCTTAATTATCTTCCCTTTGAAAAGGTGTATGAACCGTCATTTGAACAATTTTAAAATCCTTTTTACCCAGAGATGCTTTATGGGTTCTGGAGAAGTTAAAAATGTGTATGTATAGTTTACAGGCAGAGGGATGGACAACTGACAACAGGTGGTCAGAAAATTAAGCCCTACAAGCTTACAACTTACGTGAGCTAAAATGGCAGCACAAATTTGTTCAGTGCAATTTATATCAATTTTACAACATTTTTAAAAGACTGGTCAACTCAATGAAGATTCTTAAACTTCATTTACTTACTTACATTTATTTACATCCACTTGTGATAACCGCCAAAATGTTACTAAAACGGCACTTTTTCGCAATAATTGTACTTCACTTCAGTTAGTTTTTTTTATTACATTGCAATTATATCATATCACTTCAAAGCTAGCAAATGTATGTATCCATTCAATTCAATTCATTTTTTATAAGCATTGTAGCGACAGACCTAAGTCACTAAAACAGGTAGTGACAGTTCCATCGCCAAACGTTCAGCATCAGGTGTTAATCTCAGGGGTCCTCGGAGATGACCTTAAAAACGGATGTCCTGTGTTGCACTCAAGAACCCTCACTGCTCAAAGGCCATAAGCGCCGAGAAAAGGCCTAAATTTGAAGCCCTTCACCGGTCTTGGTGACGTCTCCATATGAGTGAAAAATTCTCTTGAGAGAGACGTTAAGCAAGATAAAATGCAAGCATTGTACATGTATATGGAGTTAATTTCAACTTTTCATGAATTTTCAATTCAGTCATAATACGCAATTTCCAAGATATCAGCTCTTTTGTGATGGAGGTACGTTCTGTAATCTGTTGAATGCTTGAGTGGGTACAAGATGTATACATATCATACACTGGCTGTGTAAACAAGCATTCTGAGAGTATTGTATAGCAATACATAGTCCCCTACTGGAGGCAAAAATTATTGGACTGCATCAATATTCAAAGTTCTTTATGAGACCAAGGTTATGGTAAAAGGGAAGATTGGGAAACCAAGATAGGAATGGTTGGAAATCAACCACTATTCAGGTACAAAGACTACACAAGGAAAACTTCAAAATCAATCTGTAACTTGTATGGCAAAGCAATCATCATGATGTACTGAATATCATATGAATATCTGCAAGCACATTAAAAAAAGTCCAGAAAACTGATAATTCATGTTATTTTTTTAAGTCCAAGGGCCATAATTTAGTGAAAAATCAGCGGACCGAGACAAAACTCGAACGTGATCTGTAACTTGTTATGGCAAAGCAATGTGCCAAATATCAAATGAATATCTGTAAGCACGTCAAAAAAAGTCCGGAAAACAGATAATTCATACTATTTTTCTAAGTCCAAGGGCCATAACTTAGTGAAAAATCAACGGACCGAGACGAAACTCAAACTTGATCTGTAACTTGTTATGACAAAGCAATGTACCAAATATCAAATGAATATCTGCAAGCACGTCAAAAAAAAGTCCGGAAAACTGATTTGCAGGACTGACGGACAAACAGACGGACGGACGGAGCACAAACCTAAAGTCCCCTTCGACTTCGTCGGTAGGGGACTAATAAGGATAAAAGTTATAAAAGCATAAAATTTGTTTATATCAGCCATTGGTATACATTAAACTGAACATATCAAGAATAATTTGACATGTTTGAATTAAATTAAATATAAAATTATTTTTTATTTCCTCTTCTACACGAGTGATACTTTTATAAAAGAAAGATTATCAATTTTATTTTGAGCTATTCTATTATCAAATACTCATAAACTTACTAAATCTATGTGTCTCTGCAGTTCTGGTAATCATCCTTTAGGCAATATATGAACGCAGTGATCAGCATTTGTACTCACCATACGAATACGAAAACATATTTTGCGTCTCACCGTGCATAAGAGTTCGACAAAGGGAAATAACTATTGGACAGCTCGGAAATTGCGTACTGCAAAATGCTTAAATAAGTTTCTTTCAACCATTTTTTAGTCCATGTATATATTACTGTTACAACAGGTGTGGGAACAGGGACATTATGTAAAACTCATGTTAATTTACATCAGTTTTTCCTGTCCAAAGTCAATGTCTCTACATGTAACAAACATAGAGTGTTGGTTTTAACTGTACTTTCCTTTGTCCAATGTTTTCCTTACTTGACTTCCCCCATTTTACCCTCCCTTATGTATAAAATAAACAGATTCAATGAAAAGTGGGGACAGATAATGCTAATTGATTAACACGTAGAATGTTACTGGAATTCCATGATGAATTCAAAATTTCAATATTTTTACTGACCTATATCATTATCTATTTCACAAGACACACAGCAACCAGCAATCTAGTGATTATTCCCAAAGATTTTTTTCAACTTGCTGCTGATCGAAGCTATACATGTTTTGGTTGAATAAAAGTTTGAGACAAAATCACCCCCCCCCCCCTTTTTTTTATCTTATTAGTAAGTTTTAAAAAAAAAAAAAAGACATGTACCTATTTCCTATAAACATTTTTTTTTTTTTTTACATAAGGTGAGCTCATATCAGCATGATCAGGATGAGAATTATTAAGTGTGGAAAGTTTGGGGGGAATTCAAGTAGGTACTTTTCATGACTGCAAGGGACAGAAGAACTTGATAAACTTTCTCATTTTAAGCCACAATATGTGTAAAAACTATATGATATAATTAAATATTAATCTATTGATATCACGATATTGCAATAGGTGAAAAGATATAAAAAAAAATAATACCTTCATCATATTTTCCAGAGCCCTGAAAATCTGGATGCTTTTCTATTTCATATGTTTTTGGCGGTTCTGAAAAATAGACATTAGGATGTGAATAAAACTAAAAGTGTCAGCTACAAGGCTTGTAATGAGTGTTTTATTCATGACATGACTTAAACCCTCTCCTTATCACTAAATTAAGATTTTCCTTATTACAAACAATAATGATAGTTTGAAATCTTGGCCCATCGTAGGGCTTTAGATCAATAAAGAATATGTTTAAACAACAAAACACAAACTACATGTTGCCTCTTCACAATCTAATCAAATTTTCATGGTAGATCCGCACAAACATTTGCTATACAAATGTTGGTAAAGCTTCTATGCAAGAATATCAAGTTATCAACATACAGTTTTAATCAGATTTACCTTTCTATCCTCCAAAATTCATTATTGAGAACATGACACAACTTGAATTGGTAAAATTTGCCATGATGATGCCAATAAAAACCAGATTCAGTGAGATTTTACACAGACAGACAAAAGGTTAGATAAAGAAAAAGACAGGACAAAAGCTGTAATATATCCCCGAATCTTCTGATTTATGTACAGCAACATTACAATGCAGATGAGCCAACATACAAGTGAGAAAAAAAACCTCATTTTCAAATTATTGCATCTCTAGGAATCAATCAATTTCACCCAAGCTCCATATGTAGGAACTTTAGATAGAGAAACCAAAGCCTGTTAATATCATACTCCACATAACATTCAAGCTACCATAATCCCACCCGTGCAAACAAAACTGGACTACAGATAACCAAGCCAAGTACATGTATGAACCTGCCTTGTAGGTGGTAAAATTCCTTGATACAGTTTCCATACAAAGTTTCAATCTCCTCCCTGTAAGTCGCATGTTCGTTATTTCTTAATTCAGTCTCCTCATCACTCACGTTTCCATAGATACTACAATCCTCCAACTGAATTATGGGTACGTTGGGTGTGATATACTCTTCCTCTGAGATGTATCGACTCAGTCTATTCTCTGCCTCCTTTTTGGGTCTCTCCTGCGTTTTTACAATCACATTAGGATTTTTCATCAGTACGTTTCCACTTTGCAACACATTTTCTAAAATCTGTTTGTGATTCAACATACTTTCACATGTCTGTGCTCCATCATTAACATATTCACTGTCCACGTCTTCATAGATCTCCTCAGTTACACAATCATCATTGTCAAGTACCGTGATGTACAAATGAGGTTCCTCAGAGCCACAAGAAGTTTCACTGTTTTCGTAAACACATTCTCTTTCATCCATTTTTAACAGTAGGCAATGAAGTGTCCACTTAAAATACATGGGTATGATTGACACCTTAAGCTCATACAACTCTCACGTAGAACAGTCAATAAAGGAAAAACCACTTTGTTGCCATCACTTTCACCGAACAATACAATACGTGCACCATCGTTGATTTCATACATCACGCAGTTATAGTAAAAACACTTCAATGACAACAATAATTTCACAAATGAAATTGTCAGATCAAGTAGATTACACGTGCATTTACTAAAGATGCTCTTGTGTTGTTCTTAATTTCCGATCCCAAATTTCATTTTCAATTTCACTCCAAATTGGGTGTTTGATGGTTGATATTATTTCACAAAAATTATAAAAATTTTGAACTCTCAAATAACACAGTCAAATTGTGTCTGCTGTACAGTTTACAATCCTACATTACAAAAACATCTCTGTCCTTATAATGAGCAATATACGAGAGAAATATCATTGGAATTAACCATTGTACTTGACTTTTACTATTAAAAATCAGGAAATTGTTGTTAGAATTTATCTACAAGTATATTATTTAATTTCCTTATTCAAATTGTTAGATCTATACATTTGTGAAAACATTTTTGCATATTAATTTCATTTAATGAATCTCTGAAAGTCAAACAATAAATACTGAATGGGAAATAAGGATGCAAAGCTTGTTAACATCACAGTTGGATATGAAATGGGAAATTTAACCCATGCATTTTGTGTGGGATGGTGGCATCTTCATAGCAGGTAAAAGTATTTGGTTTTGTAGCCACTTACTTTGTGATATTCGTACTTTTTTCTTTATCATATCTGCTGAAATAACGCAATATGACATTTTCATTTTAAATACGAAGAACTAAAATTAGAACTTAACAGACAGTGTGACGGTAGGAAACAAATGTCCCTGGTGAATTAGACTACTGGTGTGTTATGTACATGGTCATACATTGTTGTAGAAAGACGTATACAGTGTAATATATAGCCCAGTCAATACGCTCAACCCACTGAACTCTCTACCGATATAGCGTTCTACATGTACGTATGTTGTTCTATTAATAAAAGAGTCACCTTTCCCTTTGTTTTTCTTTTTGTATTTCTTCCCTTCCTCTGTTGACGTCTGCAGACTTTTACCACTGTGAATGCCATAAGCATGCTCCAGTTTCACCGACTGGTTCCTGTCCTTAAAAATATTCAGATGGTCATAACTTCCACTGAAGTTTTCGGGTGTGTCATAAAGAGGCTCTCCTGTTGTGAGGTCAATGTGGCAACTGGCTGTTTCTACAATCAATCAGTTAATGAAAGAAAAACAGACTAATCATAATCAGCATCATCGAATGAAAACAATGTTACTGCAGTTTGTTTTATTCAGAGCACTATAACAAGAGCTCCGCAAAGCAGGTCATTCCCTCGCAATATACACAATCAGTAAATGTACATTTTTTCTATGAAGTCCAGTAGTGGCCTTGACTTTTGACCTCAAACTCAATAGGGTACCCTCTCTCTTGATAATAAAGCTACATGTGAAGTATCAAATCAATCGTGCCAAAAATGTGGCCTGAGGAGTACCTACAAGCTCAGTGTTACACACACACATACTCCCACACATGAGTGGCCCCGTTACCACATCCCTTCTCACAATGAATTGCAAGGGGATGAAAATGCTACACATTTTGTTAAACACTAAGATTAGTACTTGCTAATATTTTTCTACAGCTATGGCATAAAAGGAGTATTGAAAAATTTCATGATTTTTGAGCACCACACTGGGTCTTGCAGAGTGACCCCAATGGTGCGAACTTTAAATGGGCCTTTGGTGACCAAGTCTGAGTCTTACTTTTTTTAAAAGCAATTTCATGCAGTATTCACATTAAATAGTTTTTTTTATCAATAGGTTGCCTGCAATTTTTAATAGATTTATTTTTTAAACCCATTCACTTCTTTGCATCATTTCTAAAACCACACTGTTGTCAAAACGTATGCACATTTTAGATACAGTTTTAAATAACCTTCTACGTTCAGTAAATGGGCATGAACAGGTGGATATTAACAATATGAGTGCGTTTGAGATTGCCGTTCTTCGCACGAGTACAAATATCCTGTCGATTCCAACCGCTGAGTATGCAACCCGAGAACGGGTTCGAGGTGCAAGAACTCACGCCACCTCTGTAGGTAGTGTGGTCAAAGAACAAAGAACACGTTCATGCGCACATGTTCTCGTCATTTGCGACTCTATGAACAGAGCATGAGAACAACAGGAAAGGCAACCTCAAACGCACTCAAAGTGAGAAAACATGTACTCACATTTTCTAATAATGTATTACCTTGACCTTCTCTGACTGTTGTGAGAGGGTTATTTCCCTTTACGATCCTGGTGGGATCTGTGTAATCATCTGACCATGGAGGATCATAGGGACTGAGTTTCTTCTCCCCTGTCTTGGACACCGGTGCAACAAAGTCATACACATTTTCTTCTGGAATATTTTCAGTGTCAAAATTAGGATCAAGACTAATATTCCTTGCCAAGGAATAAATACTTGATTTCACCATTCCTGGAAGAGGCAGAGGGGCCATATTATGGGCTGGAGGTTTCCATGGATACTCTTTATCAGAGGAATGTCCCAGGGTTCCTGACTGACCCCAAGAGGAATCTGACCTTGGGGATTCAATAGTGCCCTCTGATCTAGAACTAGGGGATTTCGACTCCTTTCCTGGAAAGTTATATTCATCTATATTCCCCTCCCAGGATTCTACTATTTTCAACACATTTCCAGGAGATCCTGGTTTAGAAGAATTATCAGAAATATCACTACCAGCATCAGCATCTTCCTGGGCTGGCTGTAATTCTGGACTCACAGATTGGGATGTCTGTGGTTGCGTTATGGCAGTATCTGCATCACTCAGAGGAGACTGAATCGTTTTGTCACCGGATGTCTGAGAGGTCTTCGTATCACTTGGCTTGGCACTCCATGCATCACAATACAGAGATGAATTTTCTCCATTGCTCGATAAGATAACTGGTTTCACCTCATCCTTCTTAACCTAAGTTAAAAAAAATGTCCATGTTACAGTGGAATTTTTATCATATACCCTTTGTAAAAGCATAGCTCATTTAACATTTCTTCACAAAATCTTCTCTGCCACACATTATTCATTATTGATATTCTTACACAATACATGTACTAATTTTTTTTTTAAATCCCCACTAAGATTGATCTCCCTTTACAGCAGACTTACAGATACTGTGGTGTCAGCACATTCGTCATTTTCTAGACCCTCCAGTATGTCATCCACAGTATAATCACCGCTGCTACCGTTCTCCGTGTGGGAATCGGTCGATCGAACAGCTAACAGTAACTCTGACTGCGACAATTCCTGTATCGCCTCGGCCTGCTCAATCTGCAAAATACACCATGACATATATAAAATGTAAAAATGTTTCAATACTTTAGGACTCTATATTTTTGCCACATACTAGATCTATTCATTTACCAAAGACATTCAATGTATCGGTATCAAGTTTCTTGATATAATAAAAAATAGATATTTTATAGGAATATATTATTGTATAGAAATACAGCTATTTTTCTAATTCAATTTGAGAAGTATTTTATTCATCATATACATAACAGTAATAAGTACAATGAGTAGGATTAAACTACAGGGCAAGTTACATTTATGAAAGTTTAGATCAAGATACAAATAATTCCTCAAAACTATGCATTTACTGCCTGTTTCACATATTTTAGCAATCGGATCACACGCTCTTCCTTTTCTGTAACCGGTAAGAAGACTCGGACATGGATTGGCGCAAGAATTGCATCAAATTGATGCACTTCTTTGCCGGAAGCACGCCTGTGGATGAGGTTAAAAAGCCAGAACTGAATCCCAGAGTGTATAATGTGTATTTTCACCACAGATTCAGTTTTGGTATCATTAACATCTTACTCACCCTAATATATATTAAACATATAAGTGAAAAATAATAGTAGTAGAATACCTTAGAAATGTATATTTTAGATGCATTTGAAAGCTTGCGTTTCATATTGTAACGTACGACTGTGACGTCAGTTACATTTATGTACACGAATGCTGGACAACTCGCCCTCAAGACAACTTGCCCCCTCTCAGGACAACTTGCCCTCTCTCAAGACAAGACATCCCTTCTCTTGAGACAACTCGCCCCCAATCTATAAAGATACGTCTTTTTATTTCATACTTTAACACGAATGGTAAATTATAATAGAATTATACACAGATTTGATTATGGCATTTCAGAAAAAATTATATATTTCATAATTCATTCGGCAAGGAAAATTATATTTATACTGATCTTCAGGTAATTGTTTAAATGTCTCCAATACTGAGAAACTTTTTGGGGGGGTTGGGAGGTGTGTGTGTTTTATCGATACAGTATACATAAGTGTAAATGTGAAGCATGAATATTCTGATACATGTAAGTATCTTTTAATGCGTTTCTCAACTAATTCCCGTTGAAAAATCATAAAATTCCCATTTTAGAAATTTTATAATGGCTTTGCTTTACTGATTCTTTTTACGCGGCGATTTCAAAGCGAAAAGTACTCTGATGATGAGTACCTTAACATTTGAAGTAAATTTATAACAGCTTGGGGGAAATCAAACAACTAAATTTAACAACAGACGCAGATTATAGATAATTATACTACGTCAGCTGTAGACCAAGCTAATACTCTCCCTACCAAACGTTAACTTGCTTCCGCTGAAATTATATATTTTACATGTACATAAAAGTGATGATGAATTTACTGAAAAGAAATACTGGATTTTCACCAAAATCTTTTGTCTTGCATAAAAAGACACGAAGTTCGGTGTTTATGTGAACATGTCTTTGTCTGTGATGTATATACTATCTATAAGAAATTTATTAATTTTTGCTAATACACCTCTTGGATTTAGACCAAAGATAATAATTGTAAACATGTATGATATGAAGGGGCGAGTTATCTCAAGAGAGGGGGCGAGTTGTCCCAAAGAGGGGGCGAGTTGTCCCAAAGAGGGGGCGAGTTGTCCTGATACCATGTACACGTAGCAACAGACTCGGATGGTGTTGATTCACATACGAGGTTCATTTGTGGTTACGGAAATAGTCGAGTAGTTACGATTGATATTTTAGTTCACAGTGAAAAATATGTTTACAATACAATGGAAATAACACCCTGCAAGTGAAACACAATAAAGATCCAGATTTAGAAAATAATCTACATCCATTCGAAGATGGATTAGATATGATAGCATTATAAATGTATAAAGCACTATCTTTTTATTTCCAGAATACTGCTTAATTAGCATGGTGACTGGATAGAAGCCCTTTGCAGGCTAGTACATGAGCATGAAGCATGTCGAAAGCTATGTACACAACAACATGGAAGAATGTGTAATCAAGCCTGTGTTAGGCTACGTGAGAATCCACCACAATTTTTTTTGTCAATGGATGGAGGACATTCCCAATTTGAAAATCCGGTCCTACTACTTGCAAAAGTTAGGTTTGTCATTTTACCACATACTGCATCTCTTACTAGACCTTCACACATTCATGACCGACATTGTCTACAACACCATACTAAAGCAGTTACAGATTCTCATGTAAGTTCAATTTGATCAGGAAGTTCACATCTTAGCTTGAGTCCTGGATCATGTCCATAAGTCCATTAGTTTTAAGAGTCTTTACTCATTTCTATCAGTTTCTTGTGGAGCTCATGAGATACTTGTACATAATTGAAATTCTTTATGCATCATCAAATGTCCTTCTACTGTAGTTGAAACGTATCACATATACACTGTATTAAAGGGGGAAATATTCGAGTGGGTTTTATTTTCGTTACATTTGCAATTACTTTAATGATCAGTAAAATAAGCAATAGCGAAGCACTAAAGTATTTTGGGGTGAATGACATCATCTAAAGGTAATGATTCTACCTCCATTTATTGACCGTACTAAATAAGCTGATTCTTCAAGAAACTTGCTGAACATTGCTGTACACAAGACAGAAGCATGAACAAAATTATCTTGATTATGTAGATTTTTGAGTGAATTTATCAACTATTTGTTTTATTATTTAACAAACACAAAACTGCATCAAGTATGTAGGGAGTGGTATTTAACCTATTAGCATTCAGTATATGAAATTACTCCTTCAGTGTAAAGGGATATCTGTTTTGGTCGACATTTGTCTCCTGTGGTTCACAAATAAACATTATTACATGTAGCAGTATTTATTTGAATAGCTTAAGGGGGAAACTTTTATTATCAAGAATGGTAAACACTTATCCAAAGGTAAATATATATGTACTATGTTTTATATGAGATATGGGAAGTAATTCTTGCAAGCATGAAATAGGGGGATGAAACACAAAGTATTCAAATTTAATTACATGTTTACATATTTCCAATGTTTGAATATATATGAATTTCAATCACTGCTGAAAAATCTTTAATCACCTAAAGATATGAAAAACATGCAGTTTTTGCTGCTCTACCTGTTTGGCTTTGTAAAACAGTAACTTAGAATCGTACAGGACTTCACATCAATGCTCGATAAGCTCTTGTCTAAATCCGTTAATTGCTATTGTCAGTGAGGTTTTTATTGTAAAAAACCAAAAGAAATCTACACAAAAATTCATAATACAATCAAGCATTTGATCCTCATTCCTTGACAATATTTCTCTGACACTGAATTGGAAGAAACGGAGTCCAGATCTAGACAGGTGGATAATTAAAGTATTCAAAATGTTTTGTGATCTGAGAATGATATCATAAACAAACAGAAATGCAATGCCTAGTGGAAATGCAAACTAACATTACTGTGTGGTTGACCGATGTGGCCTTGGGTGACCACCATCATCAGAGTCATAGTAAATGGCCCTGATGATGGCCATTCAAAGCTAAAATTACCTGTGGTTAATCATGCAATAATAACAAATGCATTTTCACTAGGTGTTAGATTTCTGCTTATTCATATGAATTATATAAAACATTAACTATGTATCAGTATATCAAGCTGGAATGTCTGAGGTGGTCAATTATTTGAGCTAATTGTACATCTGGACATCTATACTGGGTACATCTACACTATGTAAGAAATCCAGACTAGGGCACTACAGCCTGACTGATTGCCTCAGATGGAAAATTTTCATACAGGATGAACAACAGTCATTTAGAGTTCGTTTGACAGTCTTGATCAAGTTAAATTTCTGCATAATCAAAGCCATCTAAATTCGGCAGGTTTCCAAATTTTTCAGTCGAAGATTTTACTGTTTTTAGATTTCAATTTTTTTTTTTAATAAGCTGGTTAATTTCTAATAAGAATTATTAATTTTAAACAGGCCTGGCTAATTTTTGATAGCGAGCGCATTATCTTGAAATGTGTTTTATGTTCAAAGGGCTGTTTAAACACAGTTTTACAAACTTGAAAGGTTTGGGCATTCTTACATCATACAATTAGTAACTTGAAAAGATTGAGAGTAAAAAAAAAAGAAAGTAGAGGCAGTCGACTGCTGAGTGCATACAGTTCAGAACAAGTCGTGCATCAAAGGTTAAGCAAGTCAAAGTGAAAGCAGCAGAAATAAATGTATATATAGCATAAAAATATTTCAATCACATTCATGTATACACGTTTTAATGATTTTCAATATAAAACCCTGGGAGAAAATTCATGTCATGAGTATTTGGCAAGTAGATATTGTTTAAATTGAACCTGATCAAAGCATGAACATTACAAAATATGTACATACATGAAGCTGCGCTCGCTCAAACCGTAGCACCGTCAATATATTAGGAATGGTTGATTTTAAACAGGATTGGCCAACTTCTAAGAGTAATATTGCCAGCCTTTTCAAACCGACTGCGTTTTACAGCAATTAAGTTCCCAAACCTTCAGTATTTGGGAATTTTGGAAAAAGCAATATCAATTAACCCAATGTATAAGATATTATACGTAACACTTCTTACCAAGTCAGTACTTTGTGAAAAACGTTTATTCTTATTCTGCTGGGTTTCTTCTTCCTCCATAATAGAACAGTTTCATGTTAACCCTTTCATTCTCATCATTAGCCAATCATCTCCTGCAATGACAACAGTACTCATTAAAAGATCTTCCTTTATCAAATAATTAATTGTATACGGGTTCCAAATTAAATGGACTGCAGAAAATATCTTCTACCCCGTACCTCATTCGAATCTTGTTCTCAGACATTGAGTAATGTGACACCATGCATCTACAGCCTACAGTAGTGTGTGAAAACGCAAAGACTTAGTTTTTTGTTTTTGATTTTTACCTCATATACGATTTTAAAGATGAGCACGATTCCTTGTTAACCTTTAACCTCATCACGGGACGCTTACTCTCCCACGTTTATTTATATTTACCTGTCAAGTATCCGGAAGTCCTATTCCATGTGGAGAATGTGCTTGTAAGAAGCCGTTTGATTGGTCTAAATAAAACAGATATCGCATTCAGTGCCTGTTGGCTGATTTGCTAACGTGATATATCAGAGAGGGAAGGAGAACAATAGAAAGAAAAGAAGGAAGGAGATTTACTTACATTCGCTTATTTTGTGAATATTTATTGATTGTATAAAAAGGAGGCGAGGACAGAGATAAAAAAAAAAGGGGGGGGGGGGGTGGAAGGAGGGAAAAAGAGCGGGTACAAAGGGATAGGTGGAAATCGCATAATATATATGTCTATACCGATTTTATTTTATTGTGCTTATACCGGTATTTTTCTCAAAATTACGCCACCAGTTGCTTAAATATTTTGACAATTTATGGAGCGCCAAATCAACATAAATTCAGATAGGGGTAATTGGGGTAACTGGAACACTGTAATATTTTTCATCTGTACCTAAAAAAAATCCGTTATATAGCCCTAGTATGAAATTCTTCTGTTGAAAAATTACCTCAATGTCGTCTGCTAAAAAGTGAAATTTGGCATCTGAAGGCGAAATAAACAGAACAATTATTGAGTCTTTGATCCGAAAGGTAAGCACATTTTGCGTATGTTACGCAGTAAGAAGGGGGGGGGGTGTCGATGTAGATATTCTAACTGTTATCATACAAATCATTTAACAATTTGATTTGTTAAAATTATATGGATAAACGTTTTTATCACTTTCCAATACCTCAATTTGTAAAACGTAACAAACAGTCGCAAAAAATGATGAGTACCATGCAATTTATCAATGACGCATTGAATTTCAGAATAAGAAATTCCTTCGGGATAAAAACACCATTTATTTTCATGACGTCTTTTACAAAATACAACCATGCACCTTATAAAATACTTAGAAGCGGGACATTTCATATGTTAATATTGATATAAACATTTTTTCCAAAGTATTTATATCTTATCACAATAAAATTGATCAGAGTATTTACGAAATTTAATTAATATAGGACATTGTACCGGATGCTGTGGTCTGATATATTGTGACGTCACAAATCGATAATTTTGATAAACACATATTGCGAGTGGGGTTATTCTCAACCATTTCTGTTAAAACCACCGCTGTTTCCAAATCTTCGTTATATTCATTTAAGGTGTTGGTAGTAATGCCAGTACAATAATTACAATAACAATTATTTAAATGCATATTTTATTCTCCACATGACTATTTCCTTTTTGAATTGGGGTAAGTGGGACATGTGGGACAGTCGTTCAAGTTGTAATAATAGTTTCAGATTTTATGCATTTCAAATAAAATGATATCCTTAGAACTGGTGAATGGTGCAGGATTTTGGATAGTTCATAATGTTTAAAGGATAAATAATAAATTTAAAATTTTCTATTTTAGAACACATCAGATTTGATTCAATTAATAATCTTAGATTTAAAACAAAATAAAGGTCGTTTTATTTTGATTATGATTACATGCATATGGTATATGCATGTTTGAACAAGTGTTTTTAATAGGTGTAATGGCAAGACGAAATAAAATCCAAAATCCCAAACAAGTAAAGTGGTCTTAATCGTCTATGAAAAAAGCAGTAAAAATTAAGCCTTCATGTGATAAACTAAGCTTTCGCAGAGCTGCAGAATTACTGTATGCAGTACCAAAATCTACGCATGAAATGAGTGAAATGAGAACAAGATACTGATGCCCCAGCCTCCCGACCAACCGTGTACTTAACATCGGATCAAGAGAATCAGCTTGTTGGTCATATTCTAGAAATGGCTAACTGTGGATTTGGGTTGACAATTGATAGGAACATATTTGAACTTATGCTAAATATTTAATAGATAATCGAATCTGAAGCACTTTGCCGGTTTTACCTGTGTTTAATTTCAAGATTGATCGGGAAAGGGGGGGGGGGTTGAAGGATCGAGGGAGGGAGGAAAACGGACTGGGGAGAGAATTTAAGGGGGTTGAACGACAATATGGGAGGAGGAGGGATTAGGAAAACGGGTCGGAGGAAGAGGAGGAATCCCTTGTTTGTCCTTGTCCCCACTTAATCGTCTAACTTATCTATATCTCTAGTTACTTGAATATATGATCAATCATTTTTTGCGCACAAGAATTGAATTTTATGTCCGCATCTATTCAATTAATGAGAGCGCGCATTAATTGAATTGAATGAGAGCAATAACTGATCTGAAGCGCGCATCTTCAACTCAACACACCTAAATTGAATTAATGATCTCTGGAATTGAAGTGTTGCTCTCTTTACAAAAAGTTGGTGCGCGCATGTATTCCTTATACAAAATCGTTGGAAATAATAAAAGATCTATTTTAAAAGATCATCAAATCATTTATACCGAGCTCCAAATGAAATTTTGCAAGCATTAATTAATTCCACCTCGTTGATGCACACACCAATTTAAATGACGAGAGCAATAGATAATTTAATGAGCGTATAAATTCAATTATAATATTACCCTCAATAATGGAATTGATGCGAGCATCAAATCAATCACTGCCCACAATATTCAATATGATGCGCGCATATACATTCAGTTGATGAGAGCAATAATTAATTTGATGCGCGCATCTATTCAATTGATGAGAGCAATAATTAATTTGATGCGTGCATCAGTTGAAGTAATGCGCACAATAATTGAATCCATGATGTCCTCAAATAATTAATGATATCTTTGCGTTTATGTTAATTTGGCGCTCCATACAGGGGCGGATCCAGGAATTGTGGTTACAGGGGGCGCCACTGTATGCCGCAGTGAGTCCAGGGCAAAGCCCTGGTGGGGGTCCAGGGGGCGAATTCAATTATTGCTCTCTTCAATTCAATTGATGCGCGCATCAATTGAATTAATGAGAGCAATAATTGATTTAATGCGCGCATTAATTCAATTATTGCTCTCTTCAATTCAATTCATGAGAGCATCAATTGAATTAACGAGAGCAATAATAGATTTGATGCGCGCATTAATTCAATTATTGCTCTCTTCAATTCAATTCATGAGAGCATCAATTTCGTAGAAATATTGCTCGCAATAATTAATTTAGAGAAAGGTATAAATAATTTGATGATCTCTTTAATTCAACTGAACATATCTTTAATTATTTACCATGCCTTTGTATAAAGAATTAATTGCGCGCATCAATTCTTTTAAAGAGAGCAACAATTCAATTAAAGAGATCATTAAATCAATTGTGGATATGTTGAATTGAAGATATCTTTAATTATATAGTTGCCCTCTCTAAAAGAATTATTGCTCTCTTCAAATGAATTAAAGATATCATTAATTCAATTGAAGAGATCAATAATTGAATTAATGCGTGCATTAAATCAATTGTTGCTCTCATCAAATGAATTAATGCGTGCATCAATTCAATTATTGCTCTCTTCAATTGAATTGTAGCGCGCATCAATTCAATTGTTGATATCATTAATTCATTTGAAGAGATCATTAATTCAATTAAAGCGCGCATCAATTCAGCTGAAGAATTAATGATATTATCAATTCAATTAATGCGCGCAATAATTCAGAATTGAAGATATCATTAATTATTTGAAGAGATCTTTAATTAAATTGTTGCGCGCACCAAATGAATTGATGATATCTTCAAATAATCCATATTGAAGATGTCTTCAATTATTTGAGTTTATGTTAATTTGGCGCTCCATAAATGCGCGCATCAATTCCCTATACCAATTAGGCATTGCAGATAATTAAAGATATCTTCAATTGAATTAAAGAGATCATCAAATAATTTATATCGAGCTTTAAATCAATTTTTATAAGCAATAATTCCACCACACTGCTCGCATCAGTTAAATGGATGAGAGCAATGATTGCGCATCCATTGCTCTCATCAATGAAGTAATGCGCGCATCAAATCTATTATTGATCTCATCAATTGAATTAATGCGCCCATTAATTCAATTGACGAGAGCAATAATTGAATTGATGCGCGCCTCAATTCAATATGATGAGAGCAATAATACACGTATCAACACTTCGCGAAAGTTACGTCCCTTGTCCGCCATCTCTCGGATAAAAATCGTATTTCCCTACGTTGGCCTTTGTAATTTTCCTATCTGTAGCTTTGACATCTGTTATTTTTCCATCAATTGCAGTCAACTACAATATGCCCCAGATTCGGGCAACCCATTAACTTGTATGAAAACTTGGTAATTGGCTAAAATTCAAAGTAATAACATCTTACATTTGGTAAGGTAAAGAAGGAAAACTTGGTTTTTCACCGATTGACCTTTGGCTGACCCCGCAAAGGGACGTAACTTGCGGCGAAGTGTTGATACGTGTATTGATTTGATGCGCGTAATAATTAAATTGATGATATCTTCAAATAATCAACAATGTCTTCAATTATTTGAGTTTATGTTAATTTATCGCTCCATAAAGTGGTAATCATTTATTCAATGAATTCGTAGTAAACTAAAGGCTTGCAGCAGGCTATTCATGAGTCCAAACTCCCGGCGTTTCGAACCGTCGTGCACCCCGTAGCTGCTACCATCTTGAACGCACCTCAGGCATTTTCCACTCATGTACATATTCAAGTCGGATGACAGGTATTTTGTTAGAATCCGGTCATATGATATCTCCACACCGCTCAGGTAGCAAAATTAGTGACCCCTAATGTAATTCCACATTTTGAACCGAGGTGTTTATTTGGACAGGTGCATAACATGTGGCGACAACGCACAATGCGAGTTGCTTCCCCTTTCTGCACTGTTGTCCGGAATTGCGTGTTGAACAGAGTGAAGCCAAAGTGGACGATAGAACGTGTGCGGTGTGTATCATCCAAAATGCCGAGCCCTTCGCCTCCACCCCAGAGTCTGTTGAAGCCCATGGATTTCCCACATAAGCTGTTGATGGGACCAGGACCTTCAAACTGTCCACCACGCGTGCTGAATGCCTCGACATTACCGCTGTTAGGGCACCTGCACCCCGAATTTACTCAGGTACCCACGAATGTTAAAGATATTTTGTGGACACCGCGTTTGCAACAAACGTAATGCAGGGTAGATAATGATAACTGATGTCGTATTTCATGTTATGGATGACTAGTCATCTAGAAATATATAGTTGTAACTATGTAGGTCGAATGTTGAAAGGGGTCGTCTCAAAGTTTTAGTATAATCTTTAAGATTTGGTGTCAATGCAGATAATATTCTTTAATTTTAAGGACCAGAGTATAGATGTATACATATTATTTGAGTGATCTTTATAAAATGATTTTTTTGGAGAGGCAGGTCAACATGAAAGCTTACTTGAGAAAAACTACTAGGCCTAATTGTAAGTTAACAAAAGTTGGCTGGTAGAACTTGAATGGTAAATGTCAATGATTTGACCTCTTGCCAGATTCGATCACGAGGTACGTCTATGTTGACGGTACTTTGGCTGCTCCTTTGCAATCTATAGCCAACAATTTTATCAATGAGAGTCTGCAAATCTTAGTCCAGTATTGCAGCCACTGTTAAGAACTACAATTCACTGCATGAGGACCAGATGCATTCACACAATTACCTTTTGCCAAACAGCAATGATCTGAGTTAGAATAGATCCTCAGTACCCCTTGCTTGTCATAAGAGGTGACTAATTGGGGCAGTCTTCGTATGAGACCGCTAAAACCATTAGGCCCCGTGTCACAGCAGGTGTGGCACGATAAAGATCCCTCCCTGCTCAAACACCATAAGCACCAGGCATAGGCCTAAATTTTGCAGCCCTTCACCAGCATTGGTGACATCTCCATATGTCAGAGTAAAAGACGAGAGAGAGAGAGAGAGAGAGAGAGAGAGAGAGAGAGAGAGAGAGAGAGAGGGGGGACGTTAAACAACATACATCCACTCCATCCATTCAAACAGCAATATTTCTGGTGTTGGTTGGTATATTATAAACCAGGTATAAGGGTGTTCCTTTGTGAATTGCACTCAATCATTAGACTTGAAATTAAATGTTTTATTTCCGACTGCACTAAGGGTTAACCTGGCTATTAACCCGTGCCACTAGAAAAGACTGGTGTACACTGTATTCAACACTAGTCATTTCCAAACTCGCGTCAGGTCCAGTGGTCAGTAGTCGCATACTGAACCTAACCAAAGCTTAAATGAGGTATCGTTTTGGTATTACAAAAAAAACCCCATCACCTATTCAGGTTTTCAATTAATGATAATGAGTATTTAAATTGAATTAGTAATATCTCCTATTCAGAATAGGTTATATCATTTGTCAGTTATGAATATAAGAACAGTGCCTCATAATAAATACTTCATATGTACAAGTTTTGAATGACTGTGAATTTCATTCTTTTAGATAATGGATGAAGTAAAAGCAGGCATTCAGTATGCATTCCAGACCAAAAATACTTGGACAGTTTGTGTATCTGGAACAGGTAGTTGGCTAGTAGCAGAACTGAGTTTAAAAAAAATCTTACCATGAATGTAAATTTATATAGAAAATATATTATTGTAGCAATGCATATTCAGAATAAAAGATGTGTACAGTAAATAATGTAAAAAAAATATGTACAGAATAGACATGAGCTCATCTTTAATTAACCTTTAACTGTTTTATTGAAAAAGAGAATTAAATACATTTACAGCAGCAGTGATTGTAAATTCTTGATCGTGTGTCTTGGAGAAATACACACATTTACAGCAGCAGTGATTGTAAATTTTTGATCGTGTGTCTTGGAGAAATACACACATTTACAGCAGCAGTGATTGTAAATTCTTGATCGTGTGTCTTAGAGAAATACACACATTTACAGCAGCAGTGATTGTAAATTCTTGATCGTGTGTCTTAGAGAAATACACACATTTACAGCAGCAGTGATTGTAAATTCTTGATCGTGTGTCTTAGAGAAATACACACATTTACAGCAGCAGTGATTGTAAATTCTTGATCGTGTGTCTTAGGTCATGCTGCCATGGAGGCTGCCTGCACAAATCTGCTGGAGCCAGGGGAGACAGTCCTGGTGTGTGAGAATGGTCTCTGGGGTCAGAGATTTGCAGACATGTGTATAAGAAATGGTGAGTAAAAGAATTAAGGAGAGTAAGACTCAAATTGACTTATTCATTTAAGAGGGTATTTCTCATTGTCATAATGGCTGACTTCCTATTAAAACATGAATGAAAATATAAATATCAGCTATATTTGACTATTCCTTTTAGATTTAATTAATTAACTGAGTAGCTCAGTATTGGTTAGCATGTCAACTGCAAATCTTTAGATCACGAGTTCGAGTACTGCAGAGGTTTTCTTTTTTCCCCCAGCTTACTTTCTAATTAAAACTGCATTTTTTGACTAAATAAAGTAAAATTAATCTGAAAGTTTTCAATTGCAAAATAGTGTTGTACATATCCTCCACATTTCATCCATATCCAATTTCTCTGGTATAGTATACCTCCTTAAACATGTAAAAATGCATCCTTTTTCTAATCTTACAGACAGTGCATAATATTTCATGCCATATTCAATAATGAAGCAAACAAAGACCTTTGGCACAGCTTTTAAAAACAAAAATTATGGATACTGCAGTTATTCCAAATTCAAGTTTATATAGGGTGTGTGCTGTTACAATGCGATTTATTTTGTGCAGAAGTTTAACTTGACTTCTCGCTGTTTTAGGAGCCGTTGTTCAGAAAATTGTGAAGCCTATGGGACAAGTGTTCACACTTCAGGATGTTGAAGCAGTAAGTTTACTAACAGAATTACAACTACAGATGTATGACAACAGCAAACTGGGGTGAAAATCTGGCTTGCAAACTGATTTAAAACTTTTAGTCTTAATTGGTGGATGGGATTTCTCTAAAAGCAGAGCATGACAAGTGTGAGATACTGCATGTTGCATTTGCTCTCAATTTGTAAATTATAGTCTACTCCAGACATGCCGGATAAATTGAAATTCAGGGGACCAACCTGAATTGTTCTTTATATCCAAAATTCAATACAACTGATGTTGAACTATATAAATAATGTTACAGGTGATTATATTAACTTCAATATAACAGATTGGGCAATATAAGTGACTGCAATATAATTGGAGTGGACTGTACCAATATTTACATTTCCATGTTTTTGTCCTTGATATCTCTATAAATCGTAATGATAGCCATTTCCTCATGAATGTGTTACAGTTGTAAACAATGTGCAACTAAATACAGATAAATATATTATGTCTATTTTATTGACAGGGAATTCTAACAAAAATGAAAGTAGGATGTAAATATAAGAAATGAAGTTCATTTTTAAACATAAATGAGGGTATGAACAGCAATGGCATACTTTACAAAAGGCGCTAACACACTGCACCAAGTATACCCTCATGTATTTTCAAAAATGAAATTCATTTCTTATATGTTTTCTCAGAATCACTTACATTGTTCCTGGAGAAATGTCAAAATAAGATTTTGTTTTAGTCAGACTGTCTACTGGGAAATTAATTACCATTAGGATGAGTATGTGTACAGTGTACTTTTATTTTGTGATATTGAGGACTGCGTGTATCACAGTGTGCACATTCAGTTTTAAACAAAGCATGTTTTCATTGATCTTTTCCTACTAATATTGGATTTGCATCCCTGTTTTCCTGAAATTGCATGAAAACTGTCTGAATTTTGACAGGGTCTACAGCAGTACAAGCCAGTGTTGGTGTTTGTGACACACGGAGAGTCCTCAGGGTCAACTCTACAGCCCCTGGAGGGGCTGGGGCAGCTCTGCCATAAGTAAAAATAGATAGATGACTTATACCATCACACTTTACATGATGAATCACTTAGAAAAATATTTATTGATATTTTGCACAAGTAGTGATTTTTTTTATATCAAAAGGAGGTAAAACTATTGTTGAAAATAGCTTTAAACTTGTTCTGGGTTCAGGAGCATGAAACTGACATAATTCACCCTCAGTTCTGATGTGCAATAAATCACAGATTTCATTGCCTATTTTCATTATAAAAAATTAAGGAGACCAAAATTGAGCTTATCTCAGATATATGACTATTAAGCCGGAGATTATCAGAGAACTTGCGTATTGGTTACAAATTACGTTTCCTGTTTTGATTACCTCCATGCTTGTGAAAGATGTCCTTGTATTCTTTTGCATGAAAATGTTTGTGCTTTAAGTATATATATGTATGAACAAAAATAATGTCTAAAATCATGGATTTTAAGATTTGATTTTCATGAGATTTCTGGTAAAGACGTATCCACCACGATAAAAAAGAAGCTGAACTTTAGTGTAAAATAACAACTCTTCAATGCAAATTTAAGTCCCTACAGATATACTTACATGTATATATTTGTTTGCTTGCCCCTGGATATAAATGATTCTACAATAGGTGTTATAAAAATGGTGCCAGATAAGATGGAGTAACATTTCTTCCTCAGATACAACAGCCTCTTGTTGGTGGACTCCGTGGCGGCGTGTGGTGGTGTCCCTCTGTTTGTGGATGATTGGGGTAAGAGCTGATTCTTATTGAAGAGGTTCTTTACATAGTTCTGTTCAAGTAGAGGTTCTTTACTTAGCTCTGTTCAAGTAGAGGTTCTTTACATAGTTCTGTTCAAGTAGAGGTTCTTTACTTAGTTCTGTTCAAGTAGAGGTTCTTTACTTAGTTCTGTTCAAGTAGAGGTTCTTTACTTAGCTCTGTTCAAGTAGAGGTTCTTTACTTAGTTCTGTTCAAGTAGAGGTTCTTTACTTAGTTCTGTTCAAGTAGAGGTTCTTTACATAGTTCTGTTCAAGTAGAGGTTCTTTACTTAGTTCTGTTCAAGTAGAGGTTCTTTACTTAGTTCTGTTCAAGTAGAGGTTCTTTACTTAGCTCTGTTCAAGTAGAAGTTCTTTACTTAGTTCTGTTCAAGTAGAGGTTCTTTACTTAGTTCTGTTCAAGTAGAGGTTCTTTGATATAAAATTTTATGGTTTTACACTTGCATGTCCTACATGTATGGACATCATTATTTGCTAAAAAAGATTTGAGTGAAATACTTGATGTAATTATATGATGTTTTTTTTTTATTTCATCTGTTTCTTGACTTCTAGATTATGCACATGATTTTTGTTTGTTTTTGATACAGAAATTGATGCCATCTACACAGGTGCTCAGAAGGTATTGAGTGCACCCCCAGGGGCAAGTCCTATGTCATTCTCTGACAGAGCCAAGTAAGTCACATAACCTATCAGACATGTATTTGATAGAATTTTCTAGGAGAACTCGACCTGGTCAGCGTTGTGAAAGGGGTGTTCTACTTGAGACGTATCTGAATTTCATGTAAATTTTTGTCATTGTATTCAGCTGTACATTTTCTTCTTGTTACTTTCACGGTTTCTTGTCAAAATACAGTTTCACACAGTTTTAAATCCTTGTCTATTGCATATTAATATTATGGCTAGGTTACATTTCACTGTAGTTTTAATTTCACCGGTTTGGTCTTATCGTCAGTGAAAGTTGGACTGCGTGTAAGTAAGACTGTATGTTGCAGACAGTTTCATGGAATCTTTTGTCCTGTTTTTATTTTGTAGGAGTAAAGTATTAAACAGGAAAACCCCGGTGAGATCTTACTACTTTGATATGACAGAACTGGCCAACTACTGGGGTTGTGATGAACAACCAAGGAGGTAACTCGTACAATTTGAATGCATTATGCAGTATAATGTGATTCACAAAAATAAGTTAAATTTAATTTCAGTAATAGATAAGTTTTCTGTTAGACATTGTTCTAAAATAAAAGTAGAAGAATAGTGTCTTGAAGCTGAAATGTGCGTCACGGGGTGATTAACTATCATTGATATTGTTTATCATACCGTCTCTAATTCCATGTCATTTATATATATTCTTTTTATTGTACAATTGAATAAATGCTCAAATGACTGTAGGAAGTTTGTATTGTATACAGGAATCTACTATGAATGTGAGTAAAATGAGATGTGATAAACTACCGATAATTTATTATATTTGCAAATAAGGCCTACCTTGACATGGGACCTCAGTTTTTAAAGCTGATCTGAAAGACCCATGACTTTCACTTTTAATGCCAGGCATTTGGCATATAGGAAATGTCACTCCCTATGTTAAACATCTTCGGTTTGACGATCTCAGTGCCACATTAAACCTAAGATAATGAGTGTTCCTTAGTCAAGGGCCCAACATTTGAGGAGAATGTTGTGAATCTCTCAGATATAACCTTCAAAACAGAGGTCCTGTGTCACAGTAGGCATTGGCATTGATAAAGAAGCCTTGCTGCTTTGAAATTTGTGGTATTTCACTTACAACTGTTGATGTCTCTGTGAGTGAAAAATTCTCAAATGGGATGAATAAAGCAACAAAACGGAGTGTGTAAAAATCACCTTGTGACATACGTATTTAGCTTGTTTGAATGATTTTAAAGATACTTTCCAAAACTAAATAACCAAAGTTGTTGGTGAATATTTGAGTTAATTTATTTGTGTTTAAAACTCTTACAGGTACCACCATACCGCTCCCATTTCTAGTGTCTACGCCATCAGGGAGGGACTGGCCAGGCTAGCTGAGGAGGTGAGAGATTTGTGATGAGACGTATGGTCTTACTGCAGACTCGGTGTACTTGAGTTCTTGATTTGGTGAAATTGCTGTTCATTGTCAGTTTTTGAGAATGTAAAACCACAAGAGCTACACTCCAAGATATCAATTCCATATAAATTAATGGTAGATTAGTGATAGCTTGTGAGGAAGGCTTCTCTCAAATTAAATGGAATGATAATTATTTGTCTATACTGAGGAATCTACAGGGTTTTAAAATGAGTTTTTCAGTATATAACTTTGATTAAGGTATGCAATACACAGTGACAGTATTGAATTGATTAGTTTTTCAGTATATAACTTTGATTAAGGTATGCAATACAGTGATGGTATTGAATTGATTACTTATTGTACAGGGTTTGGAAAAAAGCTGGGAAACTCACAGGAAATGTGCTGAGATGCTGTGGGAAGGAGTGGAGAAACTGGGCCTTGAGTTACTGGTCCAAGACAAGGTATGCAAATCATACAGAGTGAGTGAGTGAAGAAACTGGGACTCAAGTTACTGGTTTATATCCAAGACAAGGTACTTACATCATACAGAGAGAGGGGAGAAACTGGGCCTCGATTTATTAGTCCAAGATGAGGTACGTAATTTATACAAAGAGGGGTATTATGGGAATAAACCTCTGGACGAAGAGAAAAATAATGGAGAAAAGATCTGTACTTATAACAATGTGTCATACCTACATGTACATACTGTATAGCTCGTTTGTCTCGGAGTTTAAGGTATTGTCTTTGTTTTCACTTTAATACCTCAAACTCCTCCCACACAGCAGCATTTTTTTGTCATCGTAGGAAATAATAGGTGATACCCATTGAATTTTGGAAAACTGCATCGACATTAGAAAAATGTTGAAATATTTTGGACAGGTGGCAAAATATCAATATACAGTCGAACTTCGTTATCTTGAACTTGATAGAACAAAAATAAAAATTTGATATATCCGAGGATTTGTGATATTGAGGGGAAAATACTTATAGAATAAGTAGATGGGACTTCTGAATTACTTCAAGATATCCAAGGTATTCGAGATATCAGTGTACAAGACACCAAAGTTCAACTGTACCTTATATTGTAAGCCTCCTTGGTGATATAGAGCTACAAACATGGAAGAACAGTCAAAATTGCTTTGCTCTATTCAATAATTTGTAACTTAAAGTTAGATTGAAATTCCATTATTTTGCATGAATGAGTATTTTATCATAAACTGTGAATTTGCTATCACCTGATTCAGCATCAGCATGATTTACGTATGTTATTGGGTTATCCATATGCGTGTATTATCTATGCTGCATGTTTATTCTTAAAGGCCAACAGACTTCCCTGTGTCAATGGCATTAAGGTCCCAGAGGGAGTGAAATGGAAGGATGTATCAGACTTTGCCATGAAAAAGTAAGTCATGAAATAGTATGTTAAAGCTTCTACTAATGGAAAAAGTGTCAATTCTGCAAGCTCTTCATAACTGACTAAGCCAGTTTTAATTACAGTGAAACCTGTCTGATTCGACATGCACTAGGAGACATTTTTTTTCGTAGTACACAGTGTGTCAGAATAAAAAGTGTAAAAAAACCAATGAAAATATGAATCTGAGAATGAAAATAAGGGTTGTAATGCCCAGTGAGATGGATTACACAGGTGTCAGATTAGGCAGTTTTCACTGTATATTCAAAGTTTATCTTGTTTGATGACATTTTTATATCGCTGTCAAGTTTGGAAAGATATGGAACTAAAACAGCTGATATGAGAGTAAGTAAGAGGGCATGGTGTCTGATTGTACTGTACTATGCCACAGTTTGTATACAGAGAAATTTAGATGCTGAGTAAAAGTATGGTAATGCTGTAATGAAAACTCAATTAAAAAACTCAAATCGTTTTTATGATCAATCATGTGGACTGGGTAGTCATGCAACAGTCGCAGTACAGCCCTAAATTTGCAGTGTGCTTTGTGTGAAAAATTGCTGTTTCCCTTCTAGTTACAAAGTTGAAATATCTGGAGGTCTCGGAGCTCAAGCTGGGAAGATTTGGAGAATTGGAATCATGGGGTACAATGCTACACCTGACAATGTTCAGAAAGTGCTCAAGGCTCTAGGCGAGGGATTGAAAAGTGTCAGAGGTAATTCCCAGTCCAGATTATAGACTTATGGGTAATTCCCAGTCCAGAATATAGACTCATGGGTAATTCCCAGTCCAGATTATAGACTCGTGGGTAGTTGGATGCAGTAGGTGACATGATTTAGGTGTGATGATCAATAATGTTGCTTAGAATTATAATGTGAACAGAAATTTGTGATAAAGAAATATCATTATATATTTTTATATGCAGTGTTTGTCAGAAGACAACTTGAATGTTTTTCAAATTTTTTGAAGTAGGGGAATGTAGACAGTATTAAATATACATATTGTATTTAGAATTGTTTAATGTTGAAAATGGAAATATTTATTTCTTTATGTCAGATTTTTGAAATAGGGAAATGTAGACAGTATAAATATACCTGTGCTTAGAATTGTTTATGTTGAAAATGAATTTTTTTTTTTTATTTTTTTTTTTTTATTTTTTTTTTTTTTACATTTAATACACTTTCCTAGAGATATATGTATATTCATTTATATGATTCATATTTGTATCTGTTCCAAGGATGCCAAAATTTGCTGTCTGTAGAAATAGGCTCAGATGTGTTGTATATTGGTTTATGTCTCGTCACACAATTTGTAGGTATTTCCCAGCCCACCTTAACAATAGGCTCAGATGAACATTTCTGTTCAAAATTAATCTTTTTGTACAGTATGTATCAATGGTATTAACTTCTCCCAATAAAAAAGCTGCATGTATTGTATTCCTTGGAACAAAATACTGTTTTCATGGCCCCTATTCAATGTCGGGTCAGATTTACTCTCCTTCATGGTGACTGTGAGCATTTTGTTATCATTTTTTGAAGGAAGAGTGACTGCATTGTCAAATTTGATGGGGAATAATCTCTTGTCCAAGAGAACATTTAAATTGAATTTTCTACTGATAAACCATGCTGATATTTATGGTTTATCATGGAACAACTGAACATGGCATTCTTTGAGGATTAAGATAATGGTAGATTTACATTTTAAAACCATTACGAGGGAAAGATTCAGGTGGGCATCGGGGCTCATGACTTGCTGTACACCTTACTTACCCCCCCCCCCCCTCCCCCACCTCCTCTCTACCCCCTCTCCTACTCATGCAAACAAAGTTGAGGGAATTTATTGGCATCACCCTTATCCATCTGTCTGTTCATTTTGTTAAGAAATTTTGAAAACCTCTCGCTTCTTGCTACTATTAATCTGTTCAGACTTGTAGATGATTACGAGGTGATAATGTTAAATGTCAGGTCAACAGAGTACTACTAAAGGGAAAAGTTTTTTGGCCGTAACTGATTTACTTATCAACACTCAACCTGGGAGAAAGATGACACCTATTGCTTTGGGTCATAAGGCCAAAGGGAAAATCAACAGGGGTACCAACAAAATTAGTTTTAAAATATTAGGTATATCAATTTCCTATTGAAGTTCAGAGTAAAAATGTTTAAAATTAGATATACCTCTAGTTTTGTCTTAACATGTGAGAAGATCTGAATTGTATTTTGTCAAAAATTTTCGTTGTACAACATTTGGTCATACCTGTAATTGTATACTAACAATTACTTAAGTCCTTAGTTTAGTAACTGATTGGGAGGTCGAAGGTCACCTCTATTGCGTAGAATTATCCAGTGGTAAAGCATTTACGATCTCCTTGATTGATGTTTACTAATCTGCTATATGTATATACAGTATTTATTCATTGTAAGGCATACTGTTTTCATATTTGTCAATATCTGAAATAAGATTTCCTTATACAATATTTATATTTAAATATTTCCACTATGCAGTGCTTGATGTCACCCCCTTTAGATAAAATTACTGCCTATTGAAGAGTTCCAACAGATGTTGTTACTTTCAATTATAGTATGTGTCCTTATAAATTTAAATAAAATCGAACTATGGTTTTTGACAGGAAGGAAAGTGTCCAAAATTTTGATTTTTTTTTTTACCATGGATTTTTTTTTGAGAATGTTATAACAGCCTATATATTTATTTATTATTTGTTACTTGGATTTTCTCTTCTTAATATAAGATGTTTTAAGAAATTTAAAGCATTTCCCTTTTCATTTCAGGTTGACTTCCAGTTCTTTAGATAAGAACTTTTGACCCAAATTTTCAGTGGAAATTACTATGAACTTTTTTACAATTACATTATATACATGATGTTATAATTCTTCTCATTTTAATACTGAATGAACATACTTGTTATAGATCTTACCAATGTATATTTGTATTGATTTGAAAATTTCCAATCAATATGTAGTTCAAATAAAATTGTTATAGACTAGACTTGAATTATCTTTTTGACCAGATAGGTCAGTTTTTAGGATACTGGAGACTTGATAGGATTAAGTTCCAGTTTAGTCCACTATCCCTTCCTGTTAGTTTTTTTAGTCCACTATCCCCTCCTGTTATTTTGGTCCACTATCCCTTCCTGTTACAGTTATTTTTAGTCCACTATCCCTTCCTGTTACAGTTATTTTAGTCCACTGTCCCTTCCTGTTACAGTTATTTTTAGGTCCACTATCCCTTCCTGTTACATTTTTAAGTCCATTATCCCTTCCTGTTACAGTTATTTTTAGTCCACTATCCCTTTCTGTTACATTTTTAAGTCCACTATCCCTTCCTGTTACAGTTATTTTTAGTCCACTATCCCTTCCTGTTACAGTTATTTTTAGTCCACTATCCCTTCCTGTTACATTTTTTAGTCCACTATCCCTTCCTGTTACAGTTATTTTTAGTCCACTATCCCTTCCTGTTACAGTTATTTTAGTCCACTTTTCCTCTCCTGTTACATTTTTTAGTCCAATATCCCTTCCTGTTAGTTATTTTCTTCCAGGGTATCAGATTAGTCATTAAAAAGGTTGGATTCTGAAGCAAGTTACCTATTCATGTTTTAAAAAAAATCAAGACACATGGTCTATGGATTGAATAACATAGATGCAAGTTCTACAACAATTATTGATATGCAAGCGTTCCAATGTAGCGCAACCTCTACCCAGAGTTGTCATTCCTTGCTCTAGCATACACCTGTCAACGTCACGGGTTTTGCAAGATTCTTGTAAAATGGCACGTATGCTCAAATAAAGTATGGTTTTGACTTCAGTTACAAAAATATTCGAAAATAAATACTGAGCAGATGTCGAGTCTTTTTGTGATTCAAGAAGCATTGATTTGGGTTGAAACATGGATATTGGGTTGTTCTATTGCACCAGACCTATACATAGGTACATGAAAAATGTATAGTAATGAGGGGGGGGGGGGGGGGCTACAAATAATTGCTTATTCTACATTTTCCTGATATTTTATAAAATAGTTCTTAGTTTTATTAGCCATGAAAAGTGGATTTAAATGTGGAATAAGACGTTGACAGGGGTATATGTGAGTGAAAGGAATGATAACTCTGGGTAGAGATTGAATGTAGTGCAGAGTCATTTTTATTAAATCACAGCCCTTGGGGCAGGGGTGGGTGTTACAATTTTACATGAGAATTAGAAAAGATATGTATAAGAGTATCAGGGGCTCACACATATTTTTAATTTCCAAGTTGTGTGGATTTTAATTTTTTTTTTTTCAAATTTGAATTTGAGCTAAAATTAATGATCATATTGTACATTGATATTGAAGCATCCTTACATTGTGTTGATTTAAGACTGATTATGCAAGGTCAATCGAGATGACTCGAGTAAGTCTTGTGTGAAAGACCAGCAATTAGCTGGAGAGTTCAGTCACTTTCACAAATCAATTTTAATATAATTCACCTCTACACCTGTATGTGGTTGCTGACTATATTTACACACAAGAGTGCAGTTATTAGCTCTTCTGAGCCAAAGGCTCAAAGAGCTAATGCTATGGCCATTTGTGCGGTGTGCGGTGTGCGTAAACTTTTTAGAAAAAGGGCTATAACTCAAGAACCCCTTGGCCAATTTTTTTCAAATTTGTTACAGGGTATCATTGGCCCAAGGGCTTTCATACATACTAAATAGAGGGATGTGACCCTTTAACAAGGGGAGATAATCAGGAAAATACAAAAAAAAAATAGTGGTTGCTAAAAAATCTTCTTCTCAAGAACCACAGGGCAGATTATCACCAAACTTACACATAAGGATGAGGATATGTTGTAGATTAAAAATTGTTCAAGGCATTACCCTGGGGCAAAGGGCGTGGTCTCAAGGTCACTTCAAAGTTGACCTAAATTAAAAAATTTTTTAAATTCCTTAAATCTTTGATATTTTAGTCATTATAAGGACTAGGATCATCAAATTTTGACAGTTGATGCATCTTAGGACCTTGTGTCAAGTTGTCTCAAAAGTAGGTCACGGTGACCTACTTTTTGAATTTTGCAGGTATTTATTTTAAAATTAATTTTGATGCATATCTTGGACACTTTGAAGCCTATGATCATCAAAACTTGTCAGTTGGTGGATCATGGGACCTTGAAATGCGTCAACTGAAAAATAGGTCACCATGACCTACTTTCTGAATTTTATGGCTTATCATTTATAGATATATTTTAAGTTGTTATTTCAAATACCGAGAGGTTTAGAATCATCAAATCTTGTAAGTTGATGCATCTTGAGGCCTTGAAACATATTTATAAAAAAGTAGGTCACAGTGACCTACTTTTTGAATTTTGCAGATATTCAAATTTCACATTTTCAATTTTAGATGCATATTTTGGGCACTGTAAAACCTAGGATCATCAAACTTTGTCAGTTGATGCATCTTGAGTCTTCGGAGTGTATTGACCAAAAAGTAGGTCACTGTGACCTACTTTTGGCATTTGACAGTTATATTTATATATTTCAGTCACTAATTGACCTACAATCATCAAACTTTGACAGTTGATGCATCTTGAGTCAACGGAGTGTATCGACCAAAAAGTAGGTCACCTTGACCTACTTTTGGAATTTGATGGCTATATTTATATATTTCAAATACGATTTGACCTACAGTCATCAAACTTTGTCAGTTGATGGGTCTTGCATGTTCGAAGGGTTTCGACCGAAAAGTAGGTCAACTTGACCTACTTTTGGAATTGGACACCTATATTTATATATTTCAGATACTATTTGACCTACAGTCATCAAACTTTGTCAGTTGATGCATCTTGCATGTTCAAAGGGTGTTGACAAAAAGTAGGTCACCTTGACCTACTTTTGGAATTGGACGGCTATATTTATATAATTCAGATACTATTTGACCTACAGTCATCAAACTTTGTCAGTTGTTGGGTCTTGCATGTTTGAAGGGTGTTGATGAAAAAAATAGGTCACCTTGACCTACTTTTGGAATTTGACGGCTATATTTATATATTTCAGATACTATTTGACCTACAGTCATCAAACTTTGTCAGTTGATGTTTCTTGCATGTTCGGAGTTCGCTGACCAAAAAGTAGGTCACCATGACCTACGACTGGAATTTGACAGCTATATTTCAATATTCAGATACTAATTGGCTTAAAATCATCAAACTTTGTCAGTTGATATTTCTTGTGTTCTCAAAATGTGTAGACCAAAAAGTAGGTCAATTGACCTACTTTTTTTGAATTCTTAGGATTTAACTAAAGATTTAGAATACTAAGAGGCTAAGAATAGAAATGGTGGGGTTGTACAATTTATCAGAAGAGCGATTCTAGGCCCTTGGGCCTCTTGTATGTAAATAATATACCCCTTTGTTCATATTTCACCCAATTAGCAAGCTTTACAAGGATAATCATTAATTTTGGTTGTCGTCCATTAACAATTGAACATTTTTAACTACTATTCCAATTCTTTTCAAATTTGGTATGAAGCATCTTTGGGACAAGGAGGACATAAATTTTATCTCAGGACTCCTGGGACATTAGGGGCAGAGCAAAAATTGACAAATTTTCAAAAATCTTCTCTACAACCGCACGTGTAAGAAAAACTAAATGCATAGTGATGTAGAGCAGGAAGGCCTCTAACAAAATTTGTAAATTTTATGATCACTGGGGTAGGGGTTCTCACCCCAGAGCGAGACCAAACTTGATACAGTGTTTATGTGTAAACATTTAAATAACTTCTATAGTGCTACTGATACTGAATTGAAACTAAATGGATGTTTAGAAAGAGTAGGTAGTCCTTTACCAAAATGGCAAATTTGATATCAGAAGTAGGCCCGGGTTTTGGTATTGGGGTGAAGCCAAAATGGTCAGTTAAATATTAAATGAGTGAACAATAGAAATTTTTATTTTCTTGATAACTACCATTCCATTTCTTTTCAAATTGGTATGAAGCATCTTTTGTAGAAGGGGGATGTAAATTGTTTCAGGACTCTTGAAAAGGAATGCCCTTAGAACTAGTGATACTTTTAACTAGTATTCAGGTGAACTATAAAGCCTGTGGTCCTCTTATCTCAAATTTTCACTTGTCCAAATGAAAATTTTAGTTGTCTACAATTTGTTTACTCCAAGACACTCATCAACCAGTAATCTTAAATTATCCCTCTCTGCTGGGTCAACCAAAGGTCGATCGGTGAATAATGTTGCTTCCGGAATCCAGTTTAGGCAGATAAGGGGCTGATCTAATTTGTCCAAAAATCAACCAATTATCAAAATTTTAAATCTTCTATACAAGCACACGTGCAAGAAAAACTAAACTAGTGATGGAGGGCATTTACCAAAATAATAAATTTCACACAGTGGAGAAGCACATGCTGTTGTATCACTACCATGAGTGTGTTAGCAACTTCAACAAGCATTTATGCTTGCTGTAGATTTCAATTTCTAACACAGGTACTTAATTACATGCTATTTAATAAGCATAATAAATTCTGTCATTCTTAATCTGTAGTAAAATTGTGTTTTATGCATTCTGAAGAATTCCAGCACCATTTTTTTCCGTTCATATTCCAGATATATTGCTGGAGAAACTTTCTGACCCCCAGGGTAGGTGGGACATGGTCTGAACAAAAGTGGGTCACACTGAGTTTAAGAAACAATACATCTAGTTTGTGAAATTGGAATAGAGCGTCATATGCTGTGGGTATTTTTTCAAAGCATAATCCCTGTGAGGAACACCAGGTGGTGTCTAAAAGTTTTTATAATAAAAGTTTAAAAGGCTTTTTGTAATCGATATGCAAACATTGCAAAGTAATGTTGATTTAAATCTGCCCTTGGAGGAGCAGGCGACTTAAATGTGTTGTGACCTACAATGTACATGGTTCTCGTTTATTATGAACATGCACAAGGCACATTATGAACTGCACAGATTAGTTCACAAGGCACATTATGAACTGCACAGATTAGTTCACAAGGCACATTATGAACTGCACAGATTAGTTCACAAGGCACATTATGAACTGCACAGATTAGTTCACAAGGCACATTATGAACTGCACAGATTAGTTCACAAGAAAAAGGGGTGTCATCACATTTGGGGTCTCTTTTTACGAGTGTAACAACAGAAGATGTTCAAATAGTATGCACACTTTATTCATTGCTCTTTGCTGTGAAGAAATAAAGATATAAAAAGGTGAAGATAATAGCTGTACAAAACACAATGATAAGAGATAGCAAAAATCAACATCAAAACAAAAACAAACTTGCTGCAAAGAGATTTTTAAAAAAGGATTCTAAAAACGAAGAAAATAAAAAAAAACTATTGGACGAAATGAAGTGACTAAGTATAACTCTGACTCTTGTTTCGAGTCCATCACAATCTGCTCATTGCCTTTTTGTGTAAACATAAAAATAGGAATTAAGGGACTTCATTCTATTATCACAGAAACAAATAATCTGAAATAGTGTAATAGATTTCAACTCTCAAATCAAGATCAAAATCATATCTTAATTTAAAAAAATCACAACAAATACAAAACAGCTCAATATTTGGTAAAATAGAATTACTAGAGATTTTTTTCCTACGGTTGCCACAGTAACTTGCCGTGCTGGGAACAATCCAAAACATCTAATGTAATATATCTCATTAACTAGACATCTACATGTAACATCAAATAGATAAGTACAACTAGATAGTACATTAGCTCTTTGCACTTTGAACAATGAATTCTAATACACTCCTTGGGGTTTCTGTTCCTAGCTGATACTAAAAGCAGGGATCACGTTCTTTGAAATGTCTCAAACCAAATCACTTGTACATCACTGATTTGCGAAAGTTTTCTATCAATTTAACAAATTTTCAGACCTGATTAATCCACCAAAAAAATCTCGGGCCAGCGCCTCCTCGAAACAGATCCATGCTTTCTCAGCCGTCTGTGCTAAATGGACGGAATCAATAATAAAAACTGCCAATCCAAAAACAAAAATTGGTCATTATATCACAGTATTGTATTAATTATCAATTAACAATGACGAGAGCCTACAAATATAACATAATACTGATAAATATATATATTCCTAAAGACACACAACATAAAAATTAAACTCCTTAACAACAAAATTTCTTTATGTTAAAAACCTTTTCCCATTCCAATTTTCACAATAACACCCAGATGCTATGATTATTAACGTGAATCATCATTACTATTGGTTAAACGTGACACAAAATTAATATAAAACCTAAATATAAATCTATCTATTGATTTGATTTTATGTCAGGCACATGACCGCTGCCATATCTTTCAACAACATGCTGTTAATGCTGGAATGTGTCTTTTTTTCTTCAAATGGAATGAAAGATTCACACAAACTTCTAGTCATCAAATTCCTTTCTTTCCCACATGTAAAATCCATTCTTGCATAGATATTAAGCAAGACGTAGCAAAAATAAATATCTATTTTTCATTTATATAAATGATAACTGATAAAAAGGCAGTTATTTCTGAAGTTTCTTTCGGAGTGATAGCGGACTCATACTACGACGGACGTTAGGAGTGGACGTCAGCCCACCGTATCTTCTGTAATCCCGTCCAGGACTCAATCTTCTGCGGGATGCGGTCGGTGTCGGATAACTGCGTTCGAAGTTCATGGAATCGTCTAGTTTCCTGGTTTCGGTTTCCAGCAGCAGCGGGTCCAAGGACTGGTCGCGAGTGATGTTGCCCAGTGAATTGTCTAGGACTCCACGAATGTCCCGAATTTCATCCCCAGTGCGGGCGCTTCTGGAGATGTACTGCTGCCGTTTTCTCATCTCAGTGGCAAGCTGATCCTTCAATGTGGCAACCTGAAATGATTAATCACAAATGTATTCACAACACAATGACAAAAGTTTCATGCTTTTCTACGTTAGCTATATAATTTAGCGGGCAAGTTTCATACTTTTCTACATCAGCTATGATTTAGCGGGCAAGTTTCATACTTTTCTACATTAGCTATGATTTAGCAGGTAAGTTTAATACTTTTCTACATTAGCTATAATTTAGTGGTTAGGTTCCATACTTTTCTACATTAGCTATATAATTTAGCAGGCAAGTTTCATACTTTTCTACATTAGCTATGATTTAGCGGGTAAGTTTAATACTTTTCTACATTAGCTATAATTTAGTGGTTAGGTTCCATACTTTTCTACATTAGCTATATAATTTAGCAGGCAAGTTTCATACTTTTCTATATTAGCTATGATTTAGCGGGTAAGTTTAATACTTTTCTACATTAGCTATAATTTAGCGGTTAGGTTCCATACTTTTCTACATTAGCTGTAATTTAGCGGGTAAGTTTAATACTTTTCTACATTAGCTATAATTTAGCGGGTAAGTTTCATGCTTTTCTACATTAGCTATAATGTAGCAGGCAAGTTTCATACTTTTCTACATTAGCTATAATTTAGCAGGTAAGTTTCACTCCACTTGCATGCGAGGATATCAGATATTCAGAAAAGTAAACATGCATACTCTCAAGAGTTACAAAAATACATTAATTTTGACTAATAAATTAAATACTTACCGTTTCTTCCAGTCCCTTGACCTTGGCTCGGTGAGCACGCTCACGAGTCTCGAGCATTCTCTCAGCCTGAATCTGAGCTGATCTCAGTCTCTCCGTCTCCATCTCGGTCTCTGCTCTATGTCTGGTGGTCAGATCAATCAACCTGAAAATTGTTCAACCATGAAACGAACTGATCTATTACTTAATTAAATGGACTGTTCCAATCGTCAAATAATCTAAAGGACTGTACTAATAGTTAAACCATCACAAATATAGTTAAAATTAAAAGTCACTACATGAACTGGTTGTAGCATTTACTGAGATGAATATGACTGTCTTGTAACAAAGCTGAATATTCTAATGTACCTAATTTTATTCACATCATACAATATATGCTAGTAATTTCCTTGAATATGAATATTTTCCAAAAAAAAGTTTCAAAATCTGTAATGTGAAAATTAATCCACGATTAATTGTTTAAAGGTTAATTAAATTTGAACGAGAAGTAAATCAGAAAACATCAACAAATAATACAAATTCAAGAAAATAAACAAATTCAACAAGAATTGTGTCCACAGGATGCAGTGCACCTCCAGGGGTAAACTAGAATAAACGGGTTCTAGATGTCTTACTAGTGTTCTAGAATAAACTGTATAACAGGAACACGCCCCTCCCCCATGTTATTTTCACCCTCATACATTGAAAAATGATTAATACTGTTTCTCCAAAAACATTTACTAATGAATAAAATTTAGATTTTTCAATATGAATTCACTCATGGATGAGTGCAAGTTGAGTAAAATAAAATTTGGGCGAAATTTTCCGGGTATACAGTAAGCCTAATGTATAATGTCAAGGTCATCAAACTTGCAACATCTCTCATCAACATGCCAATATAGAATATATGAAAGATACTGCCCTGACATGTCAATGATGGGTCATAAAAATATCTCTGCATGCATTCAGTCATAAAACAAAAGTCAAAACACACTGTAGACATACTTAACTACATCCCTGACACCCCATTGACAGCGTGAGGAGGACATGGGGGCTTTCACTCTAGATGTATTGTGTCTTGAAAATAATTTAACAAGTATACACTCTCTCCCAGAGGAACCAAATAAGAGCCTAGTTCTGCTAACCCCCCCCCCCCCCTCCCATTTGCACAAATTTTAAAACCACTTCTCTATACTTAAGCAACCCGCTTCAAAGCTCCTTTGATTAATCTCAGCAAAATTTATGCTCAGACAGAAAGGTTTCCCTGGCATTTGTCCAACACTCTGACAATGGTTCCCCCAAATATCGTTTTTGAAAGTTCTGTTCAAACTAAATAAAAGAATATTGTGAAAACTTGGCTGAGTGTTTAATAAAGCAGGTTCAGGATTTCTGCGACATTCTGCATTCCTAGATGTGAACACTATACAACATCTTATACCCACACCTCCAGATATGTTCTGTCTGCATTGTACTGAGGCTGAGGAAATAACATTAACGACTGAGTTGTACTGAGGCTAAAGAAATAACATTAACGACTGAGTTGTACTGAGGCTAAAGAAATAACATTAACGACTGAGTTGTACTGAGGCTATGGAAATAACATTAATGACTAAGTTGTACTGAGGCTAAGGAAATAACATTAACGACTGAGTTGTACTGAGCCTATGGAAATAAACATTAATGACTGATTTGTACTGAGCCTATGGAAATAACATTAACAACTGACTATTTTGCGTGTGTGTGTGTGTGTGTGTGTGGGGGGGGGGGGGGGGGGGGGGGGGGTTGTTACCATATATAGAAACTGCTTCATGTGCAAAATCTAGTAAAGAATTTTGCATTTCATTTTTATTTTGGTTCAGTATTGAAATTACTGGGTGTGAATGAATGATGTTCTGTAACTCCCTCAAAAGTATCAATATCATATGCTGTGTGTAGCTATTACATAGATTTTGCCTATCCCTGGGCATTATAACTATGTGCTGTGTGTAGCTATTACACAGATTTTGCCTATCCCTGGGCATTATAACTACATATATGTGCTGTGTGTAGCTATTACACAGATTTTGCCTATCCCTGGGCATTATAACTATGTGCTGTGTGTAGCTATTACACAGATTTTGCCTATCCCTGGGCATTATAACTATGTGCTGTGTGCTATTACACAGATTTTGCCTATCCCTGGGCATTATAACTATGTGCTGTGTGCTATTACACAGATTTTGCCTATCCCTGGGCATTATAACTGTATGTGCTGTGTGCTATTACACAGATTTTTCCTATCCCTGGGCATTATAACTATGTGCTACGTGTGTTACATTATTACACCTATTTTTCCCTATGTGTTTTATATTACAATCCTGTGCTATGTGTTATATCCCTATCTCTGGACATTACAATCCTGTGCTATGTGTTATATCCCTATCTCTGGACATTACAATCCTGTGCTATGTGTTATATCCCTATCTCTGGACATTACAATCCTGTGCTGTGTGTTATATCCCTATCTCTGGACATTACAATCCTGTGCTGTGTGTTTACATTATGGTACTGATTTCACCTACCTCTGGGCGTGTTGCTGCTCTGCTTCAGCCAGCTGAGCTTGCAGTTGTTGGACCTGTTTCTGAAGGTCAGTGTTGTCGTCCTCCAGACGGTTCAGCGTGCGGTCCAGGTTTCCTTTCTCCACAACGGACTTGCTGGCCATCTCCTCAGTTCGCAGTTTTTCTCTCTCAACCTAAACCAAGAAGTTTTTATATGACTGGATAATCTACTGCAACTTAATTGGCAGTAACCATAGAAATTCATTTAGATAATGCCTATAATTGCAAGTAAACAGTCCAACTACTTTGTTTATATATTTGAATTGAATATCAATCTCACATGCTGAAATGAAATTTTTATGGATGTTTTTTTATTATTGTAAATTACATCTTGGAATAAATTCCAACTGCTTGAAAATTTGAAAAATCACATCTGATAATAGTTATTCATTATATGAATTTAGTCAGAATATTAAATATTTTCTATTATACATCAGACCATGAGTTATTTTCATAAAATTTGCAATAACAGCTTGTTTGTTGAATTATATTAGGTACTGAGATTTTCATGTTACTACCTTATCCAATGTCTTTTTCAGTGCAGATTTGTCTTTCTCAAGTCTTGCTGATGAACGCTCCATCTCGGATTTCTCAGTCTCGAGATTGGACATCAGTCTGGAGAGTTCCTGGACTCGTTCATGCAGAAGCTGTTTCTCGTTGCTGATTTTCTGAATGTTCTGGTTTAAGTCTTGTTCCCTTTCTTGTCTCTGTACCAACAACTGGAAATATATCAAGTCATTTTAAATCACAATACCAATCAACTTCAACGTTGTTAGACTTTCACAGGATTAACACCATAGATTTATAAAGAGAAAACATTCAGGAGACACTGAGCAACTGAGATTGGACTAATAATCCTAGGCAACATGGAAATAGTGCAAGGAGTAGATTTTCATGACTTTAGAATCTTGGGAAATTATGAATTTTTTTTACTGGATTAGCAGATAAAACTGGAACGGCTACTACACTGCCTTCAGCTACATGTATAAAATTTTCAAACAGTTTAGATAAATCTAAAGTCCACTGACTGTGTGTGACTGGCGGAGTTGTCCCTCCAGTTCCGCTCGGCGAACATCACTGTCTGCCACCTCATTCTGTAGTCCCTGGACACGCTCCAGTAAACCATGGTTCTGTTTCTTAGCTTCATTCAAAGCTTGTCTACAATCCATAAAATCAGGGTTACAAAAATGTTTCTTGGTCAGTTCGACACAAAATGCTATAATAAAAACTTTTTAAAATAATGCTTTAATATTTAGAAATCGTTATCTAAAACTATGAGATGATTCGCCATCAAAATGGCTTATTAGTTATCTTATATACTCAGCTAATATTTTTCATTACTACTTACAAGAACCATTTTTACATACAACTGATTGATACTGGTATCTCGTTTGGAGACACAGACACCCAGACAGATTCTGTACCTGGTGGAATCAAGCCTCTCCTGCAGGACTCGTCGGTCATGCTCGCTGCTGGAGAGCCCCTTCTGGAGCTGACTGATTCGCTCCTGGAGCTCGTTGATGACAGCCTGGTTGTCAGACAGGGTCAAGTTCAGAGACTGGACACGATCTTTCTGGTTGGATTCCTCCTCCTCTGTCTTATGGAGACTGGAGGTCAGTCGGTCAATGGTCAGTTCTAAGGACTGGGACTTAGACTCGAGGTTCTGGACTTGTTTGTTCAGACTCTCGATGCGATCCTGCAGCACCTTAAGTGTGATAAAAAATCCTAGTAAGTATCTCTTCTGAACAAATAAGTATCTCATTTTGAACAAATAAGTACTAGTATCTTCAGAAAGTAGTAATTTCCTTGCATTAGTATGACTTTCATCTTACATATCTTAAAATAAATCAAATATAATACAGTGAGATAGACTTCAAAATACATGCATCATTCCTCCACATGTATATCAAAGTTTCTATGGTACAACACAAGGTTTAACAAATAAATAATAATAGCGAGCAAGAACTCTAAAATACTTTTCACCATCCTTGTTTCATTATGTTTCCCGTGTCACAACACAAACACACATGTTAAACAAATAAGATGTATCATAGCAGGCTAGAATTCCAAATGCATGAACATTTGTAGCATTTTTGTTTTTTATCATTTTCCCATCTGATTGTTCAAGCTGAACATAAATTTCTCTTCGTCCATCACATTGAAAAACCTTCAAAATTTGACCTTGAAATGTCTCATCTCCACACTGCTGGTGTTGTTTTCTGAATCATCTTCAACAAAGACCATCCTGAACCTGTCCTTTTCTAAATGCCTAAGCACGATATCAGGCACCTGTGTCTTAGACAAGTCATTCTGACACTGTAAAATCTCCTTATCCTCACTTTCGTAGGAGCTACCACTTCCTATAAACTGTTCAAACCTTATGTTTGCCTTTCTCACTCTTTTTCCAGTTGGAGGTTTTTCAGATGTATACATTGTTTTAAAGAATCAGTTCAAACTACAAAAGCACCATTCCAGAAATCAAGGAGCACCAAACAGATAAACAAGCAGAATGCACTCCACACAGGCCTGGGCTTCAATAATATATGTCCCTCTATCTAAGAAGTGCTACTTTTCCCCTTGTCTCATTCATTATTCACTAGAACTACATAAAAGAGCATTCCAATAAAGAGAAATCAGGCACAAGAAAAGTCAGAGTGTTTGGGGAACAGATGGACACAAAGTCATGACAAGAATGATGAAGGGGTCCATGAACATATACCGCATGAGTAGAATTTTTAGCGAAGATTTAATTTTGGCATTATTAGTTAGAGTGATGAGATCAATAAAATTGAATATAGCTAATATTTATTCCATATCGATTTAATTTTGGCATTATTATCGAGAGTGATGAGATCGCTAAAATTGAATATCTCCAACATTTATTCCATATCGGAGGTAATAGCTATCTTTTTTGGAATTATAAAGTCACAAAAATTAGCTCTCAATAAAAATATATATATATATCCATGATTTATGGACAAATCACTCAATTTGTGTCTCGTTAAAAATTCCATTTATACGGTATATGGTGAAGCATACTAACAATATTCTCTTATTGAGATGAAATATCTTAATGAGTGAATATCATTAGTACAGATCACCTAATATGTATTTCTTCATGGACCTCATATTATCTCTGCAAATTACTACGTAACACATTCACCCCCTTTAACGTTTTGAGACCAACACCTAAAACAGTTTTCATTACTGTTTGAAAGTACCGGTATACTGTTGAACGTATCAAAGACATAAAATTATGATGTCATGGGGAATGCCTGTAATAGGTGTCATGCATATTCATCCTCTTTAATTATGATGTCATGGGGAAGGCCTGTAATAGGTGTCATGCATATTCATCCTCTTTAATTATGATGTCATGGGGAAGGCCTGTAATAGATGTCATGCATATACATCCTCTTTAATTATGATGTCATGGGGAAGGCCTGTAATAGGTGTCATGCATATTCATCCTCTTTAATTATGATGTCATGGGGAAGGCCTGTAATAGGTGTCATGCATATTCATCCTCTTTAATTATGATGTCATGGGGAAGGCCTGTAACAGGTGCCATGCATATTCATCCTCTTTCAATGGACATGGAAGTGGAGACTACCTTCAATCATCACACAGAATTTGGATCCACCTCTTACCTGGTTTTCAGTTTCCTTGTCATTCATCACCAGTTTGAACCTCTGAAGGTCACCCTCCAGGGATCGTCTCCCAAGCTCTAACTTGGTACAGCGGTTTTCAGCATCATCTAGGGTCAGTCTAAGAGCCTTTTTGTCCTCCTCCAAGCGAGCCTCATTAGCCCTCAACTTGGCAATCTTCTCCTGTTAATATCACAAGTATTCATACAGATTAAAAATGTTCAAAGACAAATAAAAAACTTATAATAAATGAATTATTGTCACATCCAATTCAATTTGAATTGAAGGCTTTTATTGAAGAAAACGCACAGCTCAGCTTTGTGTTGCATGTATCTCACACTAATATTTTGGTTTGCCTTTATCATGTTTATTATTCCATTGCTATAATGTTGACAAGCATATTGTGCAAATCATTGCTCTAAAAAATAGATAACTTAAGAAGTGTTGATAATTGTTTATTCTGTCAAGTCCCCCCCCCCCTCCCTAATTGACATATAGTATTGATTCATAAGAGTATTTAAAGATAATAATGAAAAGCTAAAGCATACACATGGGAAACAATGACTATGTATAATTAATGACTGCAGTGTAAATTACATCAATGCTACAATTTTTTTCTTGCTAACAATCTCTGTGATCATTCACAAGAATGCGTAGGTTATCAGTTTTCCAATATCACTAGCACAATAGCATTGATGTGAAAATTCTGTTACATGACAAAAAATTATGGCAGCTGCGATTTTTAAGTCAAAGTTCATAAAGAATGCAGAGTTAATTACTTCAGGTCTAATAAACAACATAATATCATTTTAAATGGGGAGTACATAAATGTTATAAGAAAAATTTATTATTTTTAAAAGATGTATTGGTTTAGACTTTGTAATTCCCTGGAACTGATCAATATATTTTAAAATGTTTCATGTAACATTTTAAACAAAGCAGTAATTTTGAATGGTGCCGTGTCAGTAAAACCTATCCTAAATGTAGAGGATAGAGCAGCATTACATTGTTGTGATTTGTATGTTGTTGAGATGTTGGCTGTGTTGTGATTGGCTGAGATGTTGTGTTTGGTTGATGTCACTGTAATGTTTGCAATATGATTTCTTTGATATGTTATGTATGTGATTTCGTTGATATTATTGAAATGTTCGCTATGTGATTTGATGTCATTGACATGTGGGTTGTGATTGGACATCATGGAGATTTAGGTTGTGATTGGATGTCATTAAGTTGTATGCTGTGATTGGATGTTATATTGAGATGTTAGCAGTTGCTGACCTCCTGCTGCCTCTTTTCGGTGTCAGCAGCAGCCAGACTCCTCTCCAAACTGTTGATCTTGTCAGCCATGACTTTACGCTCTCGTTCATTTCTGCGGATTGTTTCCTCCTGCAGCATGAGTGCAGTCTGAGCGCTGGCCAAGCGACTGTCAATTCCTCTCTTGTCTGTTAATGAGAAACCAAACATGTATTTATGACATGTTAGAGACTTTGTATGACACATTTCATATGTCTGTATATCAACCATATTCACTGTGTAATTGCTGAGTGTTTTATTCATTCATCAACAGACCTTTATGGTCAGAAATGCCCAGATTTTAAAGATTTTCTGATTCTATTTCATGAACCAGTACATAATAAAGTGCAAAATGTTGATAAGATAATCTGTCCATTTTAACAAATTAGCTATCTTGAATAAATAAACTCGTGAGAATTGTTATGGACCTCTTATCTTAGTTTGTGGACAAAGTCTATTTAAAGTCATCTTAAAACAAAGATGGTTGGTACCTGGTGTGGCAGCTTATTGAATTTCACCCCCTAGAGCCCTTGTATTGACCCAATAGTCGTGTCTATAACGATACATATTAGCTACAAGTCTGATTCTTGACATGAAATGCAAATTCAGAGATTACAATCTCCTGAACTTGTATCATTGACAGGCAACATTCGATTGTCACTCGGGGCTTTAAACCAAATTCATCTTATATTGATTGTCTATGGGAATTTTACAAATCATTTTTAAAACTACTGGGTCTTTAAATGGATTAAAACAAGATTGCAACAAAGCTTTACGACTGTGAAAACAAAATTAGAATTGTGAGGACTGTTTTAATTATGGTGTTGTTGTGTGAAAATTGATTTAGGCTCATGCCAAAAAAGAAACTACAATTCCTATTAAAATTACTTAATATCTGGCAGAGTGTTGCATTAGCCCATTCAGCAATATTTCAATACACAATCATTCAATGTTTCCACAGAAAGGGGATTACCAAGCTTGCCATTTTCTACTTGAATACACTAAGTTATTTCCGTGACCTCTTAATCTCTTTATATTATTACAATGCATTTATCTTTCATATTTAATTCTACAATTTGCAAATTTTTGCCAAGTCTGTATAATAATTAAAAATTCTTAAACACGTATATGATCTAGCATGAGAAAGACCTACTACCAGCTGATAGATATCATGTATATTATCAATTTTATTTGTACATTCTGCCTGCCAAAACAAATACAGTTTGGCAGATAAGCCTTGAGCTACATACCGAAAATGTCGTAATATTGCACAGACGGAAGAGGTTTGCTGAGTGGCACTTTTGCTGGGACATTTTCGAACTTCTCCGGAGGAATATAGTTCATCATATAAACTCTGTATGCCATGATAAAGGCAAGAATATGCTGCCAGTCACAAAAATATCACAAAAATCCCTGAGTCAAATTTTCATTTCTTCCTACATTCTTTTTCCTTAACTTTCACAAGATAAATCTGCATGAAAACACTTCATTTTCTTAATCCTCCCCCAAAAGGGCGGATGTCCTTTATCGTTCATCCATCTATGCAGCCAAAAACCAAAACTGCAATTTCCCTTTAAACTTTTACGGTCTTTAGACAGAGAAAATAAGTATTATTGATTTTCAGATCATATTGCATGCTCCAACATGCCTAGGCTGGGCAGATATAGAGCGGGAAGTTTCTTTACCTACTAATATACATGTAATGCATCGTGTCAATAGTTTATCACGGGATCAACACCATACAATGAAATCTATTCACCTCTCACAATGGGCAATATAATAAACGACAAATTGGACATGTATATACAGTGTCTGGTTTTACTAACGCTACCCCTGCCTGATCAAATAACACAGGAATACTCATTTTGTTAAAGTTTTTGAAAACAATTTGCTGAGTTAACATTTCAATGCCTTGTATTTTAGCAATGGGTATACAATTTCAAAAATTACATCATGGAGCAAATTTTAACGATAAATGATTTATTCAGAACTCTGTCATGCTGATATAAGTAAATTACTCAAATATACCAAATGATCATATTTCATTTCTTCTTATCAAATTATCAAACTATAGGTCTCAAATTGAATATTAAGGAAATTAAATGCAAAAAAAAGAAAAAGAAAAGAAAATCAAACTGAACATTTGATAGAAACATTGACACATCAGAGTTACAAAAAGGACTGTAGAGAAAATGTTCCTGATAAGTTAAATTTACCTGTCTATAAATACTTACACTCAAATATACCAAATGATCATATTTCATTTCTTCTTTATCAAATTATCAAACTATAAGTCTCAAATTGAATATTAAGGAATTAAATGCAAAAAAAAAAAAAAAAAAGAAAAAAAAAAAAAAATCAAACTGAACATTTGATAGAAACTTTGACACATCAGAGTTACAAAAAGGACTGTAGAGAAAATGTTCCTGATAAGTTAAATTTACCTGTCTATAAATACTTATGTGCTGGACAAACCCTAATTAATGTTTTTTATAAGCTTTAGAATGTCTATGAATATTCATGGCTAACAGATTCTTTACAAGTGACCCTGCTTAATCCATGATTAACATACTCAAAATGGAAATCTAATGTAAAATCAGATAATGGCAATCTCTTATTGCTGTTCCCGGTGAACCCTGCACAATCAGTGTAGTTTTAACTCGTAATAAAACCCAGAATTATCACGGAAATGAAAACCTACAAGTACTAGGGATCACTTTTACCGTGATTCAATCGACACCAGAATGATATACAATCCCGTGGATTCAATTTTATCTGACGAAATCAATTCCTTTGTCTGCAGGTGACTTTTGATGATTGTTGAACACCATAAACAATCAATCAGTGATCTCTAACGAGTTCGATCAAGAGCTGACCAAACATGTTAATGCCTCCAGGAGCAATCTAACAGTGTTTTTACCAACCCTTCTAGAATCAAATTACTCACTGAGCACAATGCATAAATTGTGTCAACTTTATACAGGTACTTATTGAAAATAATAAAATATGTAAATTGTAAATCATTTTTCTAACTGGAATATTGACTATGCAGTTTACCACAAACTAATTACAATTTCACAGCTTAGCACTTTAACCCACTGGTCCTGTAACAGATCTGTCTGTGCTTCTGGTGACTCAAGATAAAATGGAAAGCACTTAATATCGAACTTCTACCATTAAAAGATATTAAAATGCGAATTTTGATAATTGATTTTGATTTATTCAGAATATTCAGAAATATTAGGCAGTATTCAATCATAGTCATAATCAGAGGAATCATCCTCAATTACTTTCTTTAAATTTTCTAACACCAGCCTCTTCCTCTAAAACATCATCAGGTACAAGATGGGCATCTTGGGATGAAGGCCTCCTATCTCAATTTTCTGAAGTCATTTCTATTTGCCAAATATTAATTCTAAATTTCATTTTTTTTCACACCTGGTCCATTATGGGTGAAGATTTTTTTTTCATAAACCAAACATGAATTTTTTTACCAGCACAACAGACAGAGTATGTTTTAAATTTAACGACCCTTCCAATTATTGGTCCATCTCAGGCCAGTGAACAAGAATTAAGGTCAAACACTGACCACAAACATCAATAACACAATGACTGTTACATACTGTAGAATTTGTTATATCACATAAGGTGTCTGAAACAATATCTAACTAGAAGACAAATGTGCATTAATTACATTTACATGTATTAACTAGTGTACACCCATTACCTGCTGCATGCAATTTATCACATACCTAACCCTGCAAAGTCATCAATGTTTTCCGATTCCAGGACGATACACGACTGTACATACTACTGTGAAGTCATTAGTTTTGAGTGGGAAGTTTTTTTTTACCTACTAATATACATGTAATGCATGTTTCTAACTTTCAAGGCCTCCAAAAACTAGAGAGTGTAAACTACAACAAATTTTAACTCCTAGCTCCAGCATAATGCATTACGATACATCTAGTATTTCCTATGTATCATTCTATCTTATGCACATACTGTTCCCCTGAAATTGTGCACTTTGAGTTATGAAATTCAATGTAATTTTTTATCCCCACATAGCATTGAAATTTTGCTGCATTCTAAAATGAAGTAGATATCAAATATAAATCTATACAATTCATATTACATAAAGTAAGTTAATGCTACATCGTACTTTGAAAACATAAATCCCCAAAAGAAATTCTTTGCTTTAAAACACAGGAGTGATAATCTGATCCCATGAAAATAATTCATTTTTGGGGAAATGTACAAAATGCACTTTGAAATTAAATCTACTGCATTCACAAACTGAATACTGTATGAATTACTGTAAACCGACTTTTATTCGCGACGACTTTATTTCGCGATTTACTCGTGATGAACTGGTTTGCAGTGACTAATTTTTGCGACCAAGATAATCTTAAACATCCAAGAAACAATAAAGGTCTGCTTTGCAGCGAGAAATTTTCATGATGAAGTGGTTCTTGCAAACCTAGCGAAAATTTCTCGCTCGCGAATAAATGTTGGTTTACAGTATTGAACAAGTGGCGGTTAGACGGGTTCGACCACCTGACCTCCACAAACACATATTGACAAGAGTTGTGTCCCCTACCTTCCTCCACGTCTCCCAGGGATTTTTGCAGAATCTGATGTCTCCTCTCAGTCCTGTCCTTCTCCTCTTCTAATTCTTTCAGTTGGATGGCCATACTGCGGACATTGGCAAGGGCATCATCCTAAACCAGAAACCAATATTAGCATAATAGTTGGGTATCTTGTGTATGAAAGACTGCATGTTCATTTTTCAAGATGAAGTAGAATGCTGGACAGGTAAAATTCCCAGCCTTTGAAATCTTTTACTTACCCTCTCTCTCTCTGCTCCGGCAAGCTGTTGTACGAAATCTCTGAGAGCCATTCTGACTGCCTCAGGGTCTACATCCAGGGCATTAACTTCTCCGACCCTCTCAAACCTGACTGGGGACACACCACGAGAAGAAGTACGCACGGGGCTGCCAGATCTTTCAGGAGAACCAGTCCTGGGGATGGGGCTACCGCGGCCCTCAGTAGTGGTGGCATAGGTGTTTTCAAATCCTACAATAGAAATCAATTAAATAATGTTTAAATAAAAATCTTCAAAAACACTAGTAATGCACTTATTTCTGACAATGATGATCTGCAAGTTTTATGAAAGGTATCAGAAATTGTTCCCATTAAACCTGTACTGCAAGAGTAAGAAGACTAATATAATACCTTTAGATGGGGAGTTGGGTCTGGATCTTCTTGGGCTATGACTGCGGGACCTGACTGGACTTCTGGCCCTGGGCATTTCTTGTCTGAATCCAATGGTTCTCTTTAGACTGGATACAATGCTGCTAAGTTTAAACTCAACATCCTGTTTAGCACCCTCTATTCTAGCCAACTGAGCCTCAAGGGCATTAACTCTTCCCTCTGACCCACTGAGCCTAAGTTTAAGTTCAGCAGCCTCAGCATTGGTGTTCTCAAGATTGATTTCCAAGTTACGACGCTGATCTTCTAATTTTCTCTCACAACGGCGGCTGTCCTCCAGTGCCATTTGGTAGTCCTTCTCCTTCAATCTGGATTCATCGATCAGCTCACCCATCTTACGCTGAAGGTTGGCAAGTTCCTTTCGTACAGCTTCACGACTAGCTTCAGTCTCTACAACCTATTCAATTCAATTGAAATCTAATAAGATGTGGTAACCTTCAAAATCATATGTATAACATACTGTGTAATCATTCATTTTCTTGGGGTGAAATTTTTGTGGTTTGAGAAAAAATTATTTGTCCTTGAAGTCTTGATGTTGTGGTTTGAAGCTAAATTTCTCCTTTCACAGAAAATTTGAATACATGTAGATAGAAATATTCCTACCACATACATCAACAAAAATTAAACCCCCATGAAAATTTGTGATTTCATAGTAATTGTAGAATTTTATCAAAATGAGAGATTAAACATGATGAAATGTCATGAACAATGAACGTAACAGAAAATAAAAACTTGTGGAAAACGGTAATTAAATAATTCATCTGAAACAGAACGGAAAGAGAAAATATCATTGACAATTTCTTTTACCTGATGCTTAACCTAACAAAGAAAAACAGTATTTGGCATAAGTATACACATGATTTCTAAAAGTGTGAGTTGATCATTGCAGATCACATCTGACATTTCTTTTCAGTGATTTTAAGATGAATAAAATCTCACCTTCTGTTTCAGATCAAAAGCATGTCTTCTGCCTTCCTCCTCCTTCTCTTCATCCCGACTAACTCGTGCCTGTAGATCCACCACCTCTTTACCAAGCTTGGATCTTTCACTGTCCAGCATCTTGACCTGGCGTCTGAGATCCTGCAGTTCACGTCTGGCTTCCAGACGAGCTTTCTCCACCTCACGTAGACTAGCTCTCAAGTCAGCAGCCTCCTTCTGAACATTTGCCTTCTGCTCCTCCAAGACTGTATTGAAAAATCAAAAACAACATATAACAAGTTCTCCACAAAAATATTCTCTCTTTTATATTATATAACAGCTGTGAATTCAATGGTTCCTGTGACAGTGAAATGTCATACTTACTGCTACATTTCTGTCTGTGGTCACACAGGTCCCTGCTTAGCTCTGTCTTTTCCACTTCATTCTTTTTTACGGTACCCCTCAGGTCCTCATTTGTCTTGGAGAACAGTTCCTTTTCTCTGACTTCATCATTTAGGTTTCTCTTCAGTTCAATCATGTCCTTCCTCATCAGCTCCATCACCTCCTCACCTATTCAACAAACACATATAATAATGAAAACAGACAAAAACATAAAAAAGAAGAAACTGTACTCAATTTTAAGATAATGCAGCCTGCTTTTCTATATTTCCCAAACCGTTAACCAGATATGTTGAACATTAAAACAAGATACAGTTAAACTTCAGTATCCCAAACACTGATATCTCGAATACCATGGATATGTCGAAGTGATTGGGAAGTCCCAACCACTTATTTGTTTAGTATTTTACCCTCAATATCTTGAATCCTCGGATATCTTCAAGTTTTTTCTCAGTCGCATCGAGATTGAGATAACAAGGTTTGACTGTAATTTGAAACTTCTTGAGAAACAAACTTAAGTACTGACCTTCCCTGACTTTCCTGTTGGAGTCAATCAGATCTCGGCGGACATTATCTCGAGCCTCCTCCACAAGTTTCAGCTGAGTCTTGAGATCAGCAACCTCTCTCAGAGCGGACTCTCTCTGTCTTTCTAGCTCTCTAATCTGATTGGTCAGATCCTTCATCTCCTTCTCATGGTTCATACTGAGATATTCAAAATGAAATAACATGTTGATTTGATCTATAGCATAGCAAGATCAAGAGCAATTATTGTAAACACTAAATATAACATTAAAGAATTCATTCCATTGCTTATCCATTTTGTAATAAACATACGATTTCATTACAACCGACTACAAAATTGAAACAAAATTCAACCCAGCCTACCATGTGTCCTCAAACTGTCCTCTCAAATTTCTGAGTTCCTGATTGAGTCCATTCATGTTGTTCTTGTCCTGTTCCTGTCGAGCTTGGTACTCGCGTCTCAGACGCTCATACTCAACATTCAAATTAGCCAGTTCCATGGTCAGATTGTTGTTCTTTTCAGCCAGAGTGCTCTTCTCTTGTTCCAGGAGAGACATGGTCTGTAAACGAAAGAGAAATGAACCTGTTGAGACTCATTTCAGCAGTGTTGTAACAACAAAAGCAAACTGAAAGTAAAAGTGTTACTAATAGAATTAAAGCATGCTATGTCACATTTATAATTTTATAACTGCAATATAACACTCATAATATCGAACAGTTATCCTCTTGAAGTATAGTTTACACTCGACTTTATGTAAACAAAACTGATACATAGTATATCACTGCTGCAAGGTTAAGCAAATATGTTTTAGACAGTTTTCTGATTATCTATCATACAGACCTAAATCTTGGATAAATCTTTCTAAATTATTGCATGGATCTCACTTATCAAAAACCTTTTTCCTTCAATCATGGATGTGAATTCATCCAAGTTAATGGGATTACATCTAAATGACTGAAAATTTACAATGGTACAGACTTGTACATATAGAGACCCCGTACTGCATTACCTGCTGTTTGTCATTTTCAGCCATCAACAGCTGGTTGTCTCTCTCTCTCTGGAGATTGGCAAGTTCAGTCTGGAGGTCTTCCCTCTCGCGATCGAATCGGTTCAGCATCTCTTCCTTCTCCATGGCGTTATGGTGGACCATTTCATCCCTCTCCGTCTCAAACTCGTGGCGCTGCTGCTCCTGTTTCACAAAGACAAGTCATTATCTCTGGTACATCTTACATTTAAAAATTTGGGACTTACAACATGTAATTTTTTCCACACTTTTAAATACACTGATATTCAAATATACATGTAAAACACAGCTATAAGGAAAAACATGTTTTGCTGCCCATTACTGAAAATAATTTGAAGGATATCTGTGTATGACTACTGAATGCCTTACCCTCTCTTTGACCAGTCTCTCCACATCGTCCTCGTGGCTCTGTTTCTCCTGTGTGAGTGCCAGCTGCATGTCACGCTCGAGTTGAGCCAGACGTCTCTGTAGATCCTCCTTGATGTGCTCAAACTTCTCCAAGTCTGCTTCCTTCTCCTTGATCAGACGGTTGATTTCACCTGAAGTGGTGCACATACAAAATTACCATCTAAACCTTAACTAACCAAACAGATTTTTTCAAGTTTTGATGACAAAAATTGTTCTCAGTTTTTGATGACAAAGATGCACCAAGCAATATTTAAAAACTTTAAAGAATGAATAAATAGAGGATTTATTAATCTCAATAAGGGGAGCTTACTCTGCAGATTTTCTTTCCTCAGGATCAGTTCCTGGTTCTCGCCCTCAAGCTGTTCCTTCCTTACAGTGAGCTGTTGCTCAGACTGCTGAGATTCATAGAGGGCGCTCTCCAAACTGTCCTTTTCACTGCGGAGGGACGAAATAACTTCACTCTGCTGGCGATTCTCACGCTCTGAAATGAACATCAATATCCATCACTAACTTGTCAGAAAAACCATTCAGCTCTAGACATGTAGTTGTTTTTGGTTATTTCCCAGTTTCCTGTCCAAATGTGTTGCAAAAAGTTTTTAATTCATGATATTTAGCTCCTTTTATATAAATGTTATAGTGATGATATTTTCAATGTAGTTTAAATTTCATTATTTTGGCCAACTGTGAAAATATAGTAGATATATTATCAAAATGCAGCAAATATAAAGCTGTAAACATTATCAAAATGAGAGCAAATTCAAATCAATTTTCAAACAGGAAATTTCCCCTTTTTACTCGATTAACTCTACACCTAGCTTTTCATCATGTTGAATAATGACTTCTCCCTGATTACCTGTAGCTGTGACCTGTACAATGAGTTCTCCCTTGTCCTGGGTCAGGATCTCCTTTTCCTTGGCCACTTTGACATAGTTTTGATTCTGTCTCTCTACTTCACGCCGGGCCTGCAACAACTCCTCCGCCAGAGCCTGCTTCTGGCGCGACACCTACACAACACAAGACATCACTATTAGACATCACCTATCTGTTTGCAATTACATCTAAATACTTGACATGCATGTACAGAGGTAAGAAATTGAAGTACTGTAGATGTACTTTTTCCCCAAGTGGAATCAATTTACGCTATGGTCGTGGATATTAATTTTATGCGGATATTTGTCCCAGCGAACTTAAAGTACATGTAAGACATACGATGGCAATCGAAAATCTCTATATAATTTTCTACCTTCTGATTGAACAATAATTGCTATTTCGTGGAAATATGACCCCATGATTTTAGTCCCGTTTTATTTTATTATTTCCCGTTATTTCAATATAAATTTCTTCCGAAGGAGAGTTGTTCCTGATTGTCTCCCTTCTCTCTGTTTTTATTTTTCTCATTATTTTAATATAGATTTCTTACGGAGGAGAGTTGTTCTTGAATGTCTCCTTTCTCTCTGTTGAGGGCCTGGATCTCATCCTCCAGCTGTTGACGAGTCATCTCACTCAGCTCCAGAGTCTGGTTCAGACCTACAGATATCAACAACATTAACTACTTTCACTTTAACCACGAGTCTGGTACAGACCTACAGATATTAACAACATTAACTACTCTCACTTTAACCAAATGGTGAAAACAAAGGAAAATTACATTCGATCTACACAAACTTTTCAGTATTCAATTATAAATTCAGAAGCATTGACAACAGAATCAATGTAGCAAGCTGACATGCTATATTGAAATGAGATATGCAAATTATGAAGATATATGATCCCCTTTCACACATTCATATCACCCATGGGATGAACTGATACTCCAGTGCATGACAAATTAGATGGATATGAAGGTATCAGTGTTTTAAAAATGCACAGACAGGGGTTACATAATCGGGTATTATGATGTAAATCATTATATTGATGTACATTACACACAACAAAGAATACTGTGATGGCTCAATTTTCCAAATATCAAGTGGATATGCTTGATCTACAAATCTATAGTATCTACAAAACGATAATTAAGAACTGACAGGAAAGAAATCAACAACATAAAAGGGCACCCCCCAAAAAATGGCGGTAATCTGTCAGTCCCTGTGGCACACATTATACACCTACCCATCTTCTCTGTGTCCAAGTCCATCTTCTCCTGCTCGACACGAACCAGTTCCTCCTTAATGCCAGTCTTCTCCATCTCCAGGGCTTGTTTTTCTCCAGTTAGATTGGCCTTCTCAGCCTCCATCTACACAACAGACACATCATCAAGGTGTTCAGTTATTCAAGAATTCTTGTTTCAATATGCGAAGACAGTATCTAAGGTATATCTTCTTTAAAAATTCAAATATCACTAAGTTCCTTTTTATGTTCAATGTGGGCAATAAACTTCAAAGATCACAACAATCAAATGGCATGACTATTCAGTTCCCCTTGTATTACCATTACTCTCATATATAGTAATTAGGCCTCCAAGCGATATAATTGTGTGATTGCAAGCATAGATCTACAGTGTATTTCTCTGTCATACACCATGTCCTTTACATAAATACACTCCATTCACTTTGCTTTACCTGCATGATGATCTTGTTGAGTTCGACCTTGTCCTGGCCCAGGCCTTCATTCAGAGCCTGCATCTTCAGCAGGGCGTCCTTAAGAGTGGCCTCCTCCGTCTTTGCTTTGTTGATTTCCAGCTCTAGCTCGGCCTTCTGTAGCTCAGCCTTCGAAAGGGCATCACCTATACACAGAGAGATTAATGAATTTAGCTTATATTTCTTAATCAATGAATTAGCATTTTACTGTTTTTATCAGTATACTACTTTTTATAAAAATTCAACCAAAGCTTTTATATTTCTTACGTAAACGATAAAAAAGGTATTTTTAAAAAAAGACTGATCTTTTGTGCTACTCTACTTACTGACTTCTGCCTTCTGTTGTTCCATCACCTCCTTATCCAGGAGAGCTCTGTTGAGAGCCTCCTTAGTGGATACCAGCTCCTCCTTGATAGTGCTGTTCTTGTGTTCAAGCTGGTCAATCACTCTGTGACTGAAAGAGGAGGTCATTTATTACTAACTGCATAACCACAATGATTACAGAGAGGCCATTTATTACTAACTGCATAACCACAATGATTACAGAGAGGCCATTTATTACTAATTGCATAACCACAATGATTACAGTTAACTCAGTATTGTGAAAAATGGAAAATTTGTCATGATATCATCTTCATTGAATAATTCTGAAATGTGCATGCTTCCATTTGAATACTGTAGATTCCTTATTTACGCGAGTACTTAATATGCCAAAATTATTCATATACATCAAATCGCTTGAACATGAATTTGCACATCGTCTGTTAATCAAGAGTTCTTGAATGTATTTTTGCAACAGAAAATTAAAAGCGAATAATATTATTTTGTGAGTGATGCATCTCACGAAATTTCGCGATGATAAATTCCTCACGTATATTTAGGAATATACAGTATCCCATTTGTTGAATTATTCTGGTCATTTAAAACTTCTTCCTCACCATCTGTCTTTCTTTTATTTCCTTACCATCTGTCATTCTCTTTGATCTGTCTCTCCTTGTCCTTAGTGACATCCTCTTTCTCGTCTTCGAGTTGGTCTCTCTGTCTCTGGAGGTCTGTGTTAGCAGCCTGGAGTTTCTCGTTCTCATGCTGCATGATCTCGATCTGCTCATTCAGCTCACCCCTGATCTTCTCCAGCTGAGATTTTTCGCTGCCTGTCAAACTCAGAGCATTCTTAACTCTGTCACGATCACGAGATGTGTCCTCTCTCTCACGTCTCCTGCAAAATAAAGTAAGGAAATTGTAGTGCATATAAAAACTTATCAAATAGCACTGAAACTATTGCAAACAGCTTCATTTTTCTTATCTTCAATAATTGTTTACATAAATTTTCTTGTAATCTGTAAATTTGTTGTCTTAATGTTTATGGAAACTTACAGGATATCAACATCCTCCTTCAGCTGCAAGACCTGCAACTCAAGACGCCGCCGCTCATTGTCAAGGTCATCCATCTGTTTTCTGATGGAACCATTGTGGTCCTGGCTGGCCCTCAGTTTGGCACGAGCCTCCGACAACTGCAACTGGCGCTTGTTCAGAGCTGCCTGGACAGCAGAGAATGTCGCATCAGCCAAAGCAGGTGACCTCGACCTTGCCATTGGTGACTTGGAGCGGTCCCTGAGCAGTGGAGATCGTGCACGGGCAGAGGGAGAAACAGACCTGGCCCTGGTTGGGGAGATTGACCTACGACCTTCCTCATCTTCATAATCATCAGCATCATTGATGACTGCCTCAGCAATGTTACGGAGGGCCTCATGAAGAGCATCTGTCTCGCCTCGCATCTGTCTGGCTGTGTCTGTTTCTGGCAGGTCATAACTGGTTCTCTCTCCCAGTCTGGTCTCCAGGTTGTTAATCTGGCGTTGCAGAGACTGGACAGACTTCTCTCTTTCCTCAAGCTGGATCTTCAGTTTCTCATTCATCATTGTCAGTTCGTTCACCCTAAACAATGAAAAAAATCATTAAAAAATCACAGCTACAAAATAAGTATTTTAGCGAAATGGTTCCTTAATAGGATTTTGTTGTGGACTTACTTGGCGTTCAGTTCATAGCTGTGAGCATCGTAACGGGACTGGAGTTCAGCAATTTCACGATTCTTCTCTCGGAGCTGGTTGTCGGTGGCTGTCCTGTCTGAACGCTCACGGTCCAACAAAACCTGTCACAGAGTCATTACATTAATACACATAAATGATCCTTTAGCATTCATACAGCTACTTGTATCTTCAAAGTAATATATTTTTCATTCATACAGCTACTTGTATCTTCAAAGTAATATATTTTTGCATATCCTTATTTTCAGTTACATTAAAATTCAGCATAAATGGGAAACACATAAGCAAATTTATGTAGTCTAAGTTTGACAACCCAAATAAATCATAAAATCAAGCAGATCCCTTTTATTTCAAACCAGAGTGTGGTTATAAATCAAACAGACGGACATTTGATGTTCTTTCCTCCTTACCTGGGACTGGGTGTCCTGGTTACGCTGGTTGGCGGCCAGATTCAGACATGCTGAGTGCATACTCCTGGAAGCACGAGTCACATCGTTCCTCACGTGGGACAAGTCGCGCTCCGTTGCCGTCTTGAGATCTCCGAAAGATCGACGGAAGGCCACAACCTGTCTCCACAGAGCCAGAAGTCTACCGTGCTCAGCGCTGAAGTATTCATTGAAGGACTGCAAAAAAAGACAAAAATATAATTTACGTTCATCTAGCAAAATGTTCCTATCTTATCCGAAAAAGATTTCTAAATAGATAAGCATCTCATAAAAATATTACTTACATGTATATAATATAATTTAAAAAAAAAATAAAACCATAACTAGTACTTGTATCATATGACTTTTGACCTCATTTTCATGACAATTACCTGCTCCTCATCACGCCATTCCCTCTCCCTAATGTCCAGCTCCTCCCTGGCAGCCTGCCAATCCTGGGTCAACTTGTGGATGTCAGAGGTCAAGGATTGATTAGCAGCAGTAGCCTGGTCCAGCTGTTCCCTTAGCATGGCATTGACATGGGCCAGACTGGCACTCCTGGAACATTCATGGAAAGACTACTGGTTTTATTGTTTGTTTTATGTAACTTATGCACAATGCACATGCAACTTGAAACTTAAATCACAATGAGAATTTTCATTCATTTTGTAATTTCAACATCCGCATTATCGATTTAAATTTTTGAAGTTTTTCTGTCTTTGATTCATTATTCCACTCCTATAGGTGAATGATATCTGTCATAAATATTACAGTAGAAAGACATCAATTATTTCCTATGTTACATGATGCATTAAATGATGTATTGATTGCTTTGTATCATCTGATGTGTCAGCAAAAATAAATCAACTAAAACTAAGCCTTGTAAGTAAATTTCATAAAGCAAAATTAATTTTCAAAAAACACACCAAAAAACAAGTGTGGGTCTAAGTGTAGTCGAGATAATTAAAACTAGGATTGGTCACGCCAAGTTCAGCAGAATTAAAACAAGGATTGATCACGCCGGTTCAGAAGGATTGCATGGTTATCAACCAGGTGATCCCCCCACAAAGAAAGAAACATAAAAAAACAATAAATCCTAATTATTATATGCTTCAAAAAGCATGAATCTGTGCTGGTCAACAATACCTACATAAAATATGTATGGGCATTAAGAACAGAATGATTTCAAAATATATAGGTAATATGACATCAAGCAAGTTTACAAGATTTCACGACTTTTCATGTAGCTAGTTTTCAATAAATAATGACCTGGTAGGGTCCTTTCATTCCTTTGTAAATTACCCTCGAGATATCCCCGGCTTTTCTCTCCTATCAATAAACACTGTTCATGGTAATTGTTTTCATTATTATTTCAAAATTGTTTTTTTATCTTACGTGTGTGTGTGTGCCAGAAAATGACACACATATGAAATACCTGAAGAGTTTTAAAAGAACAAAGGCTGCAATGAATATTCATTCTTTGAAATCCCACTTGACTTTAAAAACTTTGAATTATCTGAAAACAGCTTACACCTCAACTTTGTGATGTGTAATTCTAATTTGGATGAACTAATTCTGCAAATACTGATCTGACAACACCCCTGTGATTAAAATTCAATTGAATTTGTATACATCATACACACGTACAGGTAACAGATCATATTCCCATTAAATATTGTAATTTCTATCAATGTAATGTCAGAGTGTTGACGTATATGTACTTGAACTTCCCGAATTAATTAACCTTAAATCTCCATTTTAAGATAAAAAGTAGATGACCTGGAATTAATGAGAGGAGGGCACTTCTCGCCAATTTGAAGGTTAAGCTACATAGGTCCTATACAGGGTACACAAAACAAATCAGACACATGATGAACTGCCCAGATCCCTCACAGAAGAGCTGCTAAATCCCACACAGAAGAGCTGCCTAGATCCCACACAGATAAGCTGCCTAGATCCCACACAGAAGAGCTATCTAGATCCCTCACAGAAGAGCTACCTATAACCACACAGAAGAGCTACCTAGATCCCTCACAGAAGAGCTGCTAGATCCCTCACAGAAGAGCTACCTAGATCCCTCACAGAAGAGCTATCTAGATCCCTCACAGAAGAGCTACCTAGATCCCACATAGAAGAGCTACCTATAACCACACAGAAGAGCTACCTAGATCCCTCACAGAAGAGCTGCTAGATCCCTCACAGAAGAGCTGCATAAGTCTTACACAGGATTAGCTAAATATATTCCAACATGACGAGCTTCACATATCCTAAACAGCAGACTATAAATGAGCTACACTGATCCTTTATAGGGTACAGTAAAATGATATTCTCAAAGGTGAGCTTAATAACATGCCAGGTGAGCTGCATTGGGTAGGCCACACAGATATAATATAGCCTGATCTATACAGGTCCCACGCAGTGCGAGGTACCCAGATCCCATGCAGTGAATTTCACAGATCTCATACAAGGTTAGCCACACAGACACAATATAATCCTACCTACACAAGTCCCATACAGCATGAGGTTCACAGATCCCATACAGGGTAACAGATACAATATAGCCTGATCTACACAGATCCCATAAAGGGTAAGCTACACGAACTTATCTGATTGTGTACAAGGTGAGCTACACAGGCCCTTACCGTTGCTGCTCCTCCTCGAGCTTTATAAGTGTGGACTCTAAGTCCATGTTGCGGCTCTCTGAAGCTTCCAGACTTTTCCTGTAGGATTCTTCTGTAGATTGGAGCTGCAGAAAACAAAACCAAAAGGTGTTACTTCTGCGTTGATTAGCATAAATGTTGTAATGACACATTCATTTTTCAAATTAAAATTGATATTATTGAATTCATATTTTACCAGAAGCACTGATCAACTTTTATTTGTTGCTGTTTTAATTTTTGCATGCAGCATGAACTACTAAATTGGAAAGATTATTTCATTTGCATCTAAATGTGCATAGTAAGCTGTTTTATTTAAATTGCAACAGATATACTGTAAATCTGGATATTTTTGAGTCGATTTATTTTTGCGAATTTGAGTAAAAAAAGCCTATATATTTATTTTTGTGTTTCTTATTTTTGCAAACTCATGGTGGAACTATGCTGCATTTTCAGTTAAAAGCACAGACTGCTCCTTTCTATTAAAGTATCTTAAAATTTACATCTTGTGGCTTAAAAATCTGAGTTAAAACTGACCATCGATAAACTACCTATAACCCACCAGATTAGTTACACACGAGTGATATCAAATAAATCGCCAGTATTGATCACTATTTATACACCTAGGAGTTAATACAACTGACCATTGAATTGGTGGATCAAAAAAAAAATTTACAGTAGTTATTTTTGAGAAAAATATTTTTGCGAATCCAACAGACTCGCAAAAACACTAAAAATTAATCAACAGCAAAAATAACCAGATTTACGGTACATAGTATGGGAGTAGTTTAGTTTCTCCCTAAAACTAAGGATAAAAACATTTTTAAAAATCCACTGTTATAAATATGATAATTCAAACTTAACAATGTGAAAATTTATTTCACAGTTCACACAAATCACAACAGAAAGCAGCCAATTCATCTTACTCTCCTTGGTAACCTTGGAATCACAAAGCAAAGTTCAAAGGTCATAAAGTGATCAAAGGGTGCAAAGGATAGCAAAAGGGTGGTTGAAATATGTCCGTAGGTGAAGGTACAGGTGAAGAAATATAAGATTTGACAGAGACAGAACAGAGGCAAAAGCCGTGCAGGAAAAGTCCCACACTATCCACCTAAACCATCACCTGATGAGATATGTGGGGACTTAACACTTTTAGTATGTTCTGAATCTTAATCTTAAATTCTTACTTTCAGCATCACTTTGAATGTTCAAATTTACTTGAAACATGGTCGTCTTTGAAATTGCAGAAATATTATGCTATTAAGTTTGGACAAAACTCAAATGGGTTAATTTAAAAAAAAATATGATAGAATGATGGTTTTAGTTTTGAATGTCTAGCCAACCACACCATTAGACATTTAAGTTCATATTAGGATGTCTGAAGGCATGAAGGATTGCAAGGGGATATCATACTCACTTTACTTTCTACCTGACGCTCTAGATCAGAGCATTTACGCTTGTATTGTAGAACCTATGAAATGAAACAAGACAATGCTGCTGCAGAAGTCTAGTGAAGTACAAGCTACCAACAACCCAACGCACTTGACTGAACTCCTGGTCATGCAAATGTTTTAAAGCACACCAACAGAAGTTACAGAAATCACAGGCAGTGATGAGTGAGTAAACAACGGCCCACTAGATGGCACCTTCACACTGCCCTTACCAACTTAAGGTTATCGTAACGGGATTGTAAGTCCCCGTTTTCTGTCTCTAAGTCCTCACTCTTTCTCTTGTACTGTAATATCTAGAGTTGTATACAAGGAGGATTATATATATAGTATGATGATATACAGGGTGGTTTGGCCTTTCAATTTTGGCCTTTTACCTTCTGGTTGGCGACTTGGTAATGAATATCTCTGCTGCGCATAACATCTTCCAAGTCTGTACATTTTTTCTTGTATTGTAAAAGCTGTTGAAATCAAAATCTGTTACATTATATGACTTGTAAAGTCATTCATCTGTTTCTCTAGGACTGGAATATGTAACTCTAAAAAATTCATAACAATCTCATACTGAAGTGGGCCTAATAATTACAGCGAAAAAACAGTTAATGCATCAAAAATTCTAAATTCACATGCAATTGATTCTTATATACTATCTAATGTAAAAAAGTTAATTATACATATATATTTGCTGAAATACTTTATTATTCACTGTAAATTTTCAAACCTAACTCAAACATTCTACATAAGCTATTAAGATTTCCTAAAAAGAAGTGGGGGAAAATGAGTAACGTGCATTCAACCTTCTTATCTCAATCTGTAGTAAGAAAATCAAAAGTAATCTTGTTCAATACAATGAAAACAGACATCCATAAATCTCTCTCAATATACACACCTGCAAACTCGCCGTGTTAAGCTGCCATTTTATCAATCTGAGCAGTATTGAGGGTAGCTTTCTATTGAATATTCAATGATTTACTTGCATACAAAAATGTAAAACCTGTACAAATTCCAACATCCTTACATTTCTCATCAGGATGTATGTACATTAGGGATTCATTTTCTCATAACATCTGTGTAGAGTTTAAATATTTAATATCTACCCAGGTAAGTAATTACCTATATATTTACCTAGTGAAGATGTTAGTGACTGGTGAAATAGTTTACTATACATCACACATTGACAGGGGGTATTCAAGTACAAAACTGTTCACATTTTGAAAGTTTTAAAAATTTCACATATCATTTATAAAGTAATAAGTATCAGACAATTGTACACGAATGCATCAATTACCTTAGCCTGTAGCTTTTTAACAAAATCAGCTTGTTGGTCTTGTCCGTTTTGAAAAGCTTGTAGTTTCCTTTTGTAGCTTGCGTGCTCCTCTTCAAGTTTACGACGAAGCTCGATGTTCTGCTGCACAAGATTCTTGGAGGGTGCCTCTAAAGATTCACCACCCTGTCCTCGTAAAGACTGTTCCAACTGCAAATTAAATATGGAATCAATTCAATTATTGTTTTAAAAGAAAGATATCTTTTTTGCAAGAAAGAGAGAGGAAATCCATTACCATCAAAACACTGTCAACAGTCTATAATCATTTCATTACAAACTGTGATGATGCTTAGAAAACAATGAATTATTCAGCATCACCATTATCTCTAAAGACTCCGAAAGTCAACACAATTTTTTTTTACTCAAAGCACCTGCAGTTTAAATTCTGTGCCCACACATTCTCCTGTTCAATACACGTAGCATCCTATCACACCACAGGTCCTACCCTCTATCTCAGCTTCCAAAGCACAGCAGAAGCTTAACAGTGTCACAGTTCTCACAACCAAATCTGATTAAATAATCCTCATTACTGGCAGACTGGAGTTAGACTTATTTGTACAGAAAGATGAGTTCTGCAATAGGAAGTCAATATTCCACAAACACTATAAGCTTGCTCAGAGAGAACGATCTTGGGCACTAAGCTTTTGTGTACGGAATATTCACCTGTAATTAAATTAACCTTGGTGTAACTGGGGACGTTTTTCGTGTCATGTCATGTTCACATTTAATTTCATTTACACAATGAGAAACTTACATTTGTGAGTTAACTGTTAATTATGACTGCCCATTGTGTGTTCGGTAGATGTGGGAAAACGCTGATGTTTACTTGTTAATGTATTCTAACACAAATATGTACAATCTGTCGGGACCTCACCAGCTAAGCAATTTAAAATGCTGAATGTGTGATTAAGGAATATTACTACATTGCTGATTATAACTATGAATTAGCTGCTAATAGATTATTCTCACAATTTGTAATACACCCTAGTTAGTAAAGGCTTATCCAGGAAAATATTTTTTCTTATCCTTTAATACAAGACATGAAATTTAATATCAGGACAATTTCACACTGTATCAAATTTCATACATCATAAAGCAGCGATTTAAAAGGTATGAAAGAATTATTAAATACACCATTTGATGTCATTTGAATATTTTTATCAAATCAATTAAGGATAGGTCATAAGTGCAGATTTTGAATATCAATTTGCAAATTGCTTTGATCATTCAAAGCAAAACTTGATACACTTCCTTTATAGATATCGGTAGGCACATGGTAAAAATAGGACTTCAGAGATCAGAGCAATGCATTAACACCCCCCCCCCCTCCCCATATATTAATCTACGGTACCATATCTAAGGATAAACTACAATTAAATCTCTCTATCTACTTACACTTTGACATTGCCTCTCCTGATCAGTGTTTGAACTGACCTATGTATTAAAGTCTTCACGGTTTATTAACCAAATACCCTTGTATAGCACTTGATGGTAATCAAGTCACACTTGAACTAATGTTTGATTAATTATTGAATCGTCAATTCATTCTTTATAATTCTTGGTCCTCTACATACTTTGCTTTAATGATGGGAGGTTTCAAATCATACAAACATTGAATTCATCTGCCAGTATTTCTTTAAAACGTCTATTTCTAATTAAAATATCAAAAATTACAGGTACGAGGTCCAATACTAATTTTTAAGGTAACAAATAGTGTATCAAATTCCCAGTCAGCAATTTTGAGAATGATTTTCACCAACTACCACTATGAGCTGAGAATAATTGAAAACTCTGAATAACTTGCAAAAATCAATTTCAGGAAATTATAGGAGTTTAAAAGACACCTTATTTACTTATTTATGCTATACTCTAAAAATCAATAATGGTAAACTAATTCTAAGTACACAAAGGTCATGAAAAAATGGTCTCATATCACTTCTTTAATATGTTGTGACCCAATTTTATAAGTTAAATATTGGTTTCTATTCTTTGTATACATTGTTTTCACACTTAAAAATGACACATCCTCCTTAAACATTATACAGGTGCTGTAAAACCAGTATCTGATGTTAGAATGGACCCTAAACAACTGAGCAACAACTATTAACTCAATCGCACTCAAAATGAAAATGCACTTCTAGATGCATTATGGGGTACTGACTGCGTCCACTTTCTGCCGGACAAATCCAGGCTTGGGGGTTTCCATGACATCCAATTCCATGTCACCACCTTCATTTTCTATCTGTATTTCTTCCGACATTTTATCTGGTAAACAAATTTATCTGTTCAGTAGAACTCCTTTATGAAAAAATACGTTTTGCTTTCAGATATTTATGATTCTCCAGTTTGTTGAATCTAGGACTGAAATGTGTGTAAAGTTTGGAGATCTGTTGAGGAACTCTGTATTTGCATTCCCTTTAGTTGATAGGTTTACTAGGGGTCAATATCCAAGCATTTGACAACAAGCAAAAGATAATAATATTCTGCTGGTGTGTATTAAGACCTCTTGAAAACCTCAATATTCCTTCTGAATTGACTGTAAATCTTTATCGATCATTTCAGTGAAGAGGTAAGGTAGTTTTGCTGTCACGTATTTGCACAATCAGCACACTGTGTCCCAACATCAGTGAACCTAGCCCTCTATGTACAATAATGGCACTTTCTGGTAAAAGCAAGCACAATTCAACAATTCTCCTGTACCTCAATATGATTTCATTTCTGCCTGTCTATTGTGCGATTAATCCTTTGGATACACTTATCACTGAACTGAAGTCTTTCTTCTTAATTCCACACTGGCATATTCTTGCACATGAAGAGAACTTCAATTAAAGACAAACAAGTGCAAATAAAAAGATCTGTCAAAACTTCACTGAGCTCCTTAAAACCTTGCACAGTTCAATTCTTATCTCATTTCCTTTCTATAAGTTAGTAATCCATGGAGCTGAATTTTTATCAGAGGTAGAGTCTAAATGAAAAAAAGACGGTTTGTTTAAAGAAAGTTAATCGACATGCAATGAAGGTCAAATGGTCCCAGTCTTGTTTAGTTCCAGTACACACATTCAAACAGAAAAATTCCCTTTCAAAACTTCAGACTGAGACAAGAAAAATTCTGCTGTTCCATTGATTTTGTGTCTTGGAAACACTTATCGAAGTAATATGCTCAACAAAAGAATATTAATCCATTCAATGAGATCCTTTTTATATAAAATTTAAATCATCATTTATTTCATTCGAATTGTGTTTTTAGTGTCCACAAAAGAATTCCATGTAGGTAAGAAAGTGTATTAATAAAATCCTAAAACTGATGTTCCATTCAATACAGGATCCAGAATTATCTCCCTTTCAAATAATCAAGCTTGAAACCAAGAGTTTGTTGTGCAGACATGAAAAGTCCATGCAAAAAGAGACCAGAAGTCGTCATGAATTCTAGAAGTCAAAGAATTATGGGATCTTGGTTGTAAATCTTTTTGATAAGTGTTGACATGTTTTGTGTTTATTGTCTTAAGTTTAAATACACTAGTGTTTAACATCGAGCAGCATTTAGCCTTATTGGGGCCAGCCTTAGATACGGTAATGCACAGCACTGCCCCATTGATTGCAATAACTCATAAGCCTAAACAGCAATTTATCTAATCCCTTTGATTTTTTAACTAAAGTATACTAGTACTGAAAGACCAAGTAAATCAACCTATTGAATGAAAAAATATTATTTTCTCAAAAATTTATTTTTTCAGGAAAGTTCAGTTTTTGTGCAAATTGGTAATGCAAAGACAATCCCAGCACTGTAACTCAGGAGAAGGTCACTCTACTTACTCCTGATAATGCATACTGGTTTGCAAAAATAACTTGGAATGTTTCAAAACAAAATTAATCACTTAATTTCCCTTGCAAAGCAAAATTCTAATGTGATTACATGAAGTGGTTGTTGAACTCCTTTGTTTCTGGTTTTGCTGAGCAAGAACTGCAAGGCAAACAAAAGGTCTGCATGGTGTAGAAAAATGGATTTACTCATTTAAATGTCTTTGTTTTCAGTGGTTCTCAATATCAGATTATTTTCACTTGACTGCTGTCAAACCCTCCACAACAATGCAATTATGAGTTCATTTCACTTGTATAAAAAATATTGAAAATCAGGTTTCCTTAAAGTGATCTTACATGAATTTTCGGGGAATCGTCTTTAAGTGACAAGTATACGAGAAAGTCATTCTCACAAGAGACAGAAACGTTTTAATGTTTTAATGGTGCATATCTCAAGTCTGGATCAGAATTCAACTTTGTCATTCTCAAAATGCTTTATAAGGGGAAACTTGCTGTCCACATCTCCAGTCAGGTCAAAAATCAACGAACCACTGTCACAAAGAAGATAGATATGAAAATTTAAGCAAACACTCGTCTCTAGGGCTCAGACAACCTATACATACAATTACCTAACTTAAAAGGTTCCAAATGATTTGCCCAGTCCTCTAAAAGATTAGCAGTTAAAGTGCATGGCTTCATAAATCAATGAATGAAAACAATGGGTCACTTCAGCCTTCGAAATACAAATAGTCCCCTTCTTCAGTTGAGGATATATTGTACAAAATGGGGGATTTCTGATAAAAGCATTTCATATCTACCTAAATCCGTGTCTCCATTGATAAAATGAACATTTTTCCAGTAAAATAATTGGACCTTGTTCGTTTCTAGCGGATATATCACTGGATTTTGATGTTTGGTTTTGAGCCATATTTTACCTTTAGTTAAGTCAATAACTGTCTACCCTAAATTCTGTTAAAACTTTATGGCACAAAAAATAACCGGTACATTTTGGATGAATGTCTACCATTTTTAACTGTGAATTCAATCCCCTCCCTCCTCTTTAAAGATCTGATAAACTGCCCTGGTCTATGGATCTGTATTGTGCACTCAACTGTGTATTGATTGTTGTGTTCTCGTATCCAAAATTTTGTCCTCTAATCACAAATTATCAGCAGGTATGTAACCATTTTTACAAGCCTCTGACGATTGGCTATATCATTAAAGTCAAACACGCAAAGTGCCAGCACAAACAACAGTAGAGAAAAGGGGGGACCAGAATGATACAAACTTTTCCAATATTGTCACCCCAAAGTCAATAAAATCTCAGGACCAAGTGGTAAATTGTGAGATAACTCGGTAGTAAAGTACATACAGATTCTATAGGGACTGACCAATTCCAGTCAAATTAACACCCTGCTACAGATAAAAGCCAAGTGCACAAGGGATGAAGCGAGGCCAAAGGACTGGGACCTAAACACCACGATCACTTCATAAATTGGACTTGTGTCAATATATACTTCAATAAACAGTGCCTGATCAGATCTATCAAGACTCTTCAAATCTATAATGACAGCTAAACTTCATATATTTTATCTTATGACATGCTGCGATATTTGACCACCAGGGGTACCAAAGGCATGTGTCCTCTAAATTCACTTTATCTTCCCAAATTTTCATATATGGGTACATGAAAACTTGAACTTTCATAAGAAAAGTCAAGCGATACATAAGGTATATTTCTGTTCTTGTGGCAGTTAACCCTCTCAAGTTTGATGAAAGATGGTAAAGAAATAAGTACAGGTCCTCTCAGAATTCGTGTAATTGTTGAGTGCTTGTCATTGAGTATTTCATCTGGCTAATTCAGGCAATATTTAAGTAGTCAACGTTTTCAGTTTGCTAATTCCAGGCGTATTGTTAGAATATTTCCTCTCATTCTTGGTTTATTTAGATATGGTGGTGAGAGAACAAGAATGATTGAAAATTCACTTCTGACTTTAAAGTAAACTGAATAGAAACACCTCACTCTACATCTCAAGTTTTCCCACTTACTGGTGTTTCATTTTTTTCTTCTGAAAGAAATGTCAGCGCTTTTAAGACTTTACTTGCTTTCATGTCACAGTTTAGCAAGGAGTAATGGGATTTGCCTATGTAACCAATATCACACTGCTTTGAACTACTAAACTACCAAGAAATCACACCTGGACCGTTATGTAAATCTGCGTTGTACACATAAGCTGTTTGATTAAGCCCATCCAATTCTGCCAATATACACTTTGTCAAGAAATATTATGTAACAGTGAAAGAGTAGACAGGTATTCACAGTACTTGTGCATGCTCTACTACTCAAACTTGGGTGCTTCTGTTCTGACAGACAGTTCCTAGTTCAGTTAAAGCATGTTTACAGAATAAGCACAATCAATGGGAGATTTTTGTCCTTAAAAGGGCTTTTCTTATATTTCAACACTTTACTATAATCAGCGAGCACAGGAAAGCTGCTTAACTTAAACTGATCTAGAATGAAAGAACTGTTTAATCATATACATTTACATTCTGAGGTCAGTCAATCAGCTCTCTTACGCAAATTCATTTTTGTGGTGCTGATGTTTCACATTAATTACAGAAACAAAACTGATGGCAGTAATTTACATGTAATATGAGACCTCCCCTCTTCACTTTTCAAGCAAATTAAATGTGCCATAAGCACTCATCCCAATACACTGAAAGTTTTTAAATCTGATGACATTTCAAACTAACGTTTTTGTTGTTTTTATCAGGTTTACTATTGTTGAAAGTCTGCCGTTTTCTATGTTTCTGATATTGCATGACATTTTCAAATAAATATGGGCAATGTCACAAACCACTGCATGCATTGTTTGAAACAACACTAAATGCCTCTCAAAAATTCCCTTGATTGAACAATTAATTTTTACAATTCCGTAATTACCTCTAAAGTATAAATATTGACAGGTCTGCCTTACTCTATGTCCAATACCATGACATATATTTGACCCAATTCATATTTTGTTTCACATTGTAATGTATTACTACAAAAGAAGTGCCAAACTCTGTCAGTAGGACAATAGCCACGAAAGATCAATGCTAACTTTGTGAGCTGCCGTCCCTGGCTGAAACTAGTCCCTGGCTGAAACGACAGCATTTTTTTGCCATTTGTATAACACCATAAATTTGTGTCATTCTGGCAAAGGTCTCCTAGATACAACATTTACGTAATATTTGCATTGCTAAAAGTTAGCAAAATATACACATTAGAGGAGAATTTGCACTGAGCAAGCTTTGTATACCAATATCTTTATGCCAAACACATATATCAAGAAACAAAGTCATTTACACAAATTAAATCCTGCATTATAATGCAGTGGTCTTTTGATAATTTTGATCCACAGAAAACATGTAAACAATATTGTACATGATTTAAAGAAATCATTGCCAAAAAGCAATCATTTGTCACCATTATTTAAAATCAATAACAGCAAAAGTTATTCCACACTATTACAGTTCAGAAGATTAAATCACAAGAACCTAAAGAATATGTGCCCTGTCTTATAGTTTAAATAATTGCTCCGATTAAAAGCAACAAACAAACAAAATGAGGGAATAACTTCCATTATCCTTTTAAAACTAGCCTTAAATTGCTCGTCAAGAAGGCAATAAATTTTTCCCAACAAATTTAAAGAGATAGCATAAGCAAATCTGAAGACTCGGGTCCAAAACAAATTACCCCCACAAGATGCCCTTCGTTATCTCTTCCTTTGATGCCTGTGCAGGGCTTGTCTATCTATAATAACCACTGAAGCAGGAAAAATATTATTTGATATTCACCTGAGTGTGTCTGCTAGGTCTTCTCTCTCACAATGTGTTCATGATATGTATTAGTCCTCTGCATACAATTGTTCTGTACAGACACGTTTATGAATTTCCCGCTGGGCCTGTTTATTGGTAGATATTGCACGCTAGCAATGGCCATTTAAAAAAAGTTGCACCCAAGCAAAGGTTCCTGACTAAACAATAGGGTTAGCCTTATCATGTTTGAAATTTAAAAGGTTTTTAGATTCTAGGTGAAATAAAAGCTTAGTAATGATTAATTTTCATTTTCAGTCTTGGCCAGTGGTTAGTATGTTATTATACATTGCATGTACAAAGTAAATATATAGCGGACTAAGTACCAGTGCTAAAACTTAATCCATTTGTATTTTATTGAAAATGAAAAATGGACGATTAATTTCTAGCCATAGTGCTGTTATTTGACATTTAAATTTGAACAAAGGCTTGGAGAGCAGGATATTCCCTAGGCCAGAGAGACACCAAATTGGTTGCATTAAGAGATAAAAGCAGATAAAAGTTGACAGTCATTCAGCATGTGGTGTAAAGTCTTATATGTTTTATAACACAAAGTAGCTATAATACTTTGTTGTTTTTTTATCACCCGATCTATCGTTCTGAAGGTGACTTGTGACTCTTAAGTGTGAATATTTTAAATGCCTGTAATTTCCAACATTAAAATTTTAAAAATATTTCCATTATGCTTGGAACCATGGTTGAGTGTAATGATACACACTTCAGCATTTCTCTGTATTGCCTCAAACACAAATACATTTCAAAATAAGCTGTATTATTTGTAACATACACATGAAAAACCTCATTTATCTTCCAGCGACAATGGTAAAACAAACAAAAATTTTTGATCGTGTTTGTTCAAATTTCAATTCACACACACAAGTGTATTGCAAATTTCAAAACATCAAAGTCTAAATTCAACAAGAAAATATCGAAGACTATAGTTTGAGTACATAATAAGAAAAAATATTTTCTTAGGATACATTAATGGACAACTGTATATTTAACCGAAATAAACCTGATCATCATCAAACTCTATGCAATACATCTTTCATTTACGACAATTTTAAAAAGTAAAGGATGGGCATAATTAAACCACTTCCCAAACATACGGGTTGTAATTTACGAGAGGGTTTTTCTATGTCTTTACACAATGCAACGTTTGAAACAGGTTTCCAAAGTTACATTATCAAGATCTTTTAAAAAAATAACAGGAAATTCATGTCTGCAAAGCTTTAAACTGAAAATCAACCACAAGTGCAAATATCAGAAATTATAATATAAGATCTATAAAAAACTTACTGAATAGAGAACACTGTAAAAAGCACCCAGAATTCTTGCAGACTCAAGAAAAATTCATACTACGTGCCGCAAAAAAGTACATCATTCACATGATAGTCTGGAAGTTCTGTTCACAACCCCATTAAACTGCAAACAATGAAGTAACCTAGTATTGCCTGGTTTAATGAATAGCTGTTCTAGTAAATCATATTTTAGGTATCAGCAAGTTTGATACATAGATGTAAATTAAGATATGTTTGTCTGATATTTGAATGTGGAATATACAAAAGGACTAAAGCACACACTGCTCCTGACAGAATTAGGCTGGCATAGATAAGACAAGATTGAATCATTGACGATAATCATTATGATTATTTTGGTTCGATCCCTGTAAAGTCTATTTATCAAAATTTAAAATTACATAATTGATTTTAATCAAAGGTTGAAAACATGCTTAAATGCAAATTAACAGATTTTAGTCCACTAAACTACCTATATTTTATCAGCAATAGAGAATTCAAATGATTTCGGATCCAGGTTCCTGATATGATGTTGTTTAGAACTTCATGTAAGATTCCCAGTAAACAGTTATTGTCTGATTTTTCAATTTACGTGAATCATGAAATCTATCTGACTAACAAAAGAACCTATAAAGTTGTTCAAAATATCTTAATATGGGACATCAAAAGCATTTTTGTTCATGGGGAATTTGATATATGTAAATATTATCTATCTTATCAGGATTTAAAATTAAATCATATACACATAAACATTAATTTTAATTCTGAAAGTGCAAGGAAGTTTTAGAATAAGTTTCATTATGATTTATATGTGACATATTCAAAATCCATGTGCTGAATTGTATATAAAAGTACAAAACTTTGATAAGAGGTGTCAATCTATTACAATCTCTGGCAACAACAATACGTACAGAATTGCCCCGAAAGGTATATTTTACAAAACAATATTTTTTGTAGAAATGAACTGAACTTTAACAGATTAATATCTTATGTTGGTAGATAAGTTAACATAAAAGGGAAGTAACTTCATCCCTAAACTGGCCCAGAGACACGAGGTTATAGTGCCATACTTATATACAAATTATATTCCGAGCACAATGTCCAGTGTACAGAAAACTTACTAGTACAGTACGCAGAGAACTACTTGTGTACAGAGTTTTTTCTGCAGAATCTACCGTAGTGTCTTTAGATTAACAATTGTAGCTAAATATAGTCTTCAATTAGGACATTAAACATGAAATGACATCAACTTTTTCGGCAATGCTTGCCAGAAACTGAGGGCTTAAGATTCCAAGACTAAAATACATCAGCCTTCCAATCATTGCATTTTTTCCCGATTTCAGTATTTATTGGAACTATACCTATCCTATAAAGGCAAGGCATACTTGACTACTTTGATTTCAACTTGGCAATAGAAAGTTATTTCCTTTATAAACCGATAAGAATTAAGAAAACATAAGAAATTGGTTTCCAAACTTCATTTATTTCCAATAAAACACCCCATGCTAGGCTGACACTATCAACAAATCTGCCAGTTGCTGATCTTACGTAATTCTTATTTGATTAATTAAAGGCAGTAAAAGGAAATGAATACTCTTTCATGAAATGGAAACATTTGAGGAACAGAATCACAGATTTGTGTATTCACGAATTTATCCTATGTTTGAAATTCATCAGAATTTTATTGTTAGAAAATGTATTTCCATGTTTGGTTAACCTACTCCCTAATCATATGATCCTCTAAGCCATGATGTCACAAATACCAGTAAAATTAATGATACTGAGGACAGAATGCACTGATATCTAGTTACTGCTTCATCTCTCTATATAAAGGACAACTCATTCATCAGTGCAATGAAAATACTTCAAATTAAAGGGTACATTCCCACTGATGATAAAAATTACACGACATTTCAGACCCGATTTAACAAAATTCTAATGTACCAACCCTCTGAACATTAATAAACATAGGTTAAAATGCGGATTAAATTACGGCATGAACATTCACTCATACGATTAACGCTATTAAAGGGCTAGAAAATCCAAAAGCTTTGATGTTAACCATCCTTGAATTTCTTCAAGTTTACTTTCAATTTCCACCTTCCTTGAAAGATAAGTCTTAAATTCTTAAATTTGAAATTTCTTCACTCTCTATAATTTATTTCAGCAATAAGTAAAATTCAATTTACCTGTCCACTTCAAAAACCCACAAAATCTTATAACATGTTTCAGCTTGGTGTGTGAGCTGTGTACACCAAAATACTCAACCAATCCTCCTCGTATTGGCTTATCTTTGATTTCCAAGTTTGAACGCCATGAACAATTCCTTGGAATTTTATTTTTAAATTTTATTTCCAACTTTTTTTCTATTTGAAATAGCTCTTTGTTAATTACATTTTGTTTCTAGTCATATCAAACATTGCAAATTTGTATCTGTGCACATTTTATATAATTTTGAAATTTCAATAAAAAATTCACATGGTAATCAGATTAAAATGACCCTTTCTGAACTAATTTGTATCCTGTAAATATCAAGCATTTCATTGTCATGCTCTAAGTCCACGTATACTGGCTTCACATAAGGTCAACTGATTTTGAGAGTAACTTTAAAAGAGGCCAAAAATTAAGTCAGAGATAACTTTGGCCCACAAAGTGCAACCTTTCTGCAAGTTTATCAAAATCATATGACACAAATTGATCAGAGATATGACAATTATAAACAAATAGCAAAGTCACCAAGGAAGTGTGCTTTTGAAATATACAACTCTATATGAGTGTTTGTTTGAAGTTCGATTAAAACAGCATTCCTATATCAATAAGGAGAACTGCAATTTTACACAATTTTTCATTCTTCAACATGTTCAGGAAACTTTTATCTAGTTATTTCATAATAAGATATGCCAATTATTACTGCAACTTATGTATAATACACATAAAAAAAGGTAACACCTGTCTGAAATTTCACAAGTAGACTTAGTTACCCAAGACTTTGATGGTTTGATGATTTCTTATCTTGAATTAGGAATCCATTCATTTTATTCAAAACATAGAATTAAATCTGAGAAAATATAAGACTACAAATTAATATTTTCAATTTCATTTAGGTGCAATTATGAAAAGTCTCTTAATTTTAAATCAATTCCTAAATGAATACCTGAATTTTGAATTTCATGTTACAAGCATACTGCTTGCAAAAGTTTTCTTGAAAAGTTGGAAACAGATATGACATTTTATAAAATTTGGTAGTTAAGCCAAATCACAAATCTGATGATCAATACAACTGAACTCTAACTGAAGGAGTGGAATACATTTTTGTTTTTTGTTTTTTACAAAAGGGAAAAAATATTTGATACACACGTTTCATAGGGAATTCAAAAATTTCTGAGCACTTTTTAAATACTTTGTTGATCAAAGGTTTATAACTGTGAATCATTTAATCTGCGCCCTCCTGCAAAGCAGACAGTGCATTTATTGTTTTTAGGGAAATAATACTTGAAGTAAGTCCAGTAGACTAGAACTGTTTGAGTGCAGACCGTCCTGGCTATAGCTGTAATACAGTCGGCCATACCGAGTTAAATACACACACACAACTGTATTTATACTGCAGATTATCTGTTAAGAAAATTCAACACAATTTATCATGTCTATTTATACAAGTTTGTCTGGGTAAGTGTAGGGTTAGGGTTGACGACCAATTCAAAAACACAATTCAGTTTTTGTTGTAACATGGTGGGTTTATTTGCAATAGAATTATCTGGATGAGAAATTGACTGATCAACAACTAGAACTATACTATGTGCATAGCTTTTTATATCAGACCAAAATATAAATCACTAGTACGGAACAAGAATACACGTTTAATTATTTGCATTTATGATGCATGGCTACAAAAAACTATATCAACTTTTATACACTGAAGAGTAAATTTTCACGTTTCTTTAAATTTGATGTAAAGGGAGCACCACAGTTGGTTACATCTATTGATAAAATAAATTGATCAGTGATAAGCTCTGATAATTGTAAGCCTTGTTTGCCATTTTAAAACTTCGTGGAAAACAAGAACACTTCATCCACACAATGTCGTCGCATGTGGTGTTGGAGATTTTCTAGGAATTAAAACTACAATGTTATCGAATTCGTGAATTCATTATCAATGGATTTTAATGTCAGATTATTTTTGTAGAACTATCATATTGAATTATCATCAATTATTCAAAAATATATGAAATCTGAAAACAGTGGGCACAAAATACACAAATGAAACACAGCATGAATCATGTATAGCACCAGAACGTGCTAAACGATTAGCTCATTATATGTCAAAATTTGAAATGTTAACTCCTGATAAATTGGGTGATTACTTACGAAAAAGAATATTCAATAAAAAAGGCTGTAAAGTTTCATCAATGTTAAGCTATGTTAAGTTTGAATCTGTTATAAAAGCTGATAGTGTGTTTGATGAAAACTTTATCTTTAATGCCTTATCTTTTATATATCAAACTTTATTTTTACATACTTTATCATTAATTCGTAATCTTTTATATATGAAACTTTATTTGAACATACTCAAAATAATTTTGGATTACCGGTGGTCACCTAGTTGTCTGCTAATACATTGAGTATCTGAAGGAGTTCATAAACTGTTCAATTTTATTCATTTTTATTTTGTATTGGCACACATACATATAAGACCCTGAAGTGAAGGGGGGGGGGGGGGGGGGGCACTCAAGTCATGCATCACCACACTGATACAAAGTGGGGCACTAGAGTCATGCATCACCACACTGATAATAAGTGGAGCACTAAAGTCATGCATCATCACACTGATAGTGGGACACTAAAATGATAGTAAGTGGGGCACTAAAGTCATACATCACCACACTGATACAAAGTGGGGCACTAAAAGTATGCATCACCATACTAATACAAAGTGGGGCACTAAAGTCATATATCACCACACTGATATAAGTGGGGCACTAAAGTCATACATCACCACACTGATAGTAAGTGGGGCACTAAAGTCATGCATCACCACACTGATAGTAAGTGGGGCATTAAAGTCATGCATCACCCACTGGTTGTTGCAATACTCTAATACTTTTGAATTTGTTTTACAGATGATATGGATTGATCTGATCAACTCTGAACGAAAATCCACAAAAAAACCCTTGTTTCACTAACTTATTTTGAGATTTGTTTGGAGAAAGCACACACTCAAACTGATAATTCTACTATAACACATGAACTGATCCTCTGATCCACAGCACACCAACTTACCTCATCCCCTCATCTCTATAGTGTTCTGAAACTCACCTTATCACTAATGGCATTGTACTTGATCCCCAGTTCATCTCTCTCTGCTCTACTTGCTGCTAACAGGTCTTCAACTCGGTTGAGTTCTGCAGCCAGGAGCCTATTCTCCTCCTCTAGCTGTGAGACAGTGGGTGTGGTCGACATCCTGGGTGGGGTGTAAACTGAGTCCTCAGCAGGCAGGTGCTTGGTGATGATCTCCCTAACACGAGCAGGGAGCTTGGCTGGTTTGTTGTCCTCACCAAGGACTGTCAAATCCTCACGGTCTCCTAGCAGGGAGTCCTCTAATCTCTATAATAAAATATTACTAACATCAACAAAACTGCATTCATGTTTTAAAAAACACATTTCAATCAATCTCAGCACCATAAATGTAATGATTAAAAGATGATGGTGTATTTAGATGCAATTACAGTTACAAATAGGATTGAATTAAATGACGAATATGTAAATGTTTGTAAAAATTATAAACAAGCCTTGTGATTTTTTCCCTCTAATTCATCATTTATGACTCTGACTTTGGATCAGGAACTGGGTTTTGCAAACAGCATGAATGGTTAATGAACTGAAGTGGGCTATGCTATTCATGGACATTAACACACAACCAGCAGTTTATCAATGTACCATTTAACACAAACAAGGTTTTTGCAATTTGAATAAATGAGATTGTACAAAGCCACACTTACATCAATTATTAAAATTCTTATGATAAATGAAATGAAAGTTCTCTGCATTCATCATTTTTTAATGCCATGAAACTACATACAATGGAATATTGATCAGAAATTGGAATGAGTTTACTGGAGAATTGGATTTTGAAATGGAACCAACGGTATTGACAATACGTACATATTGTTCATATATACTGTTTGCTGAACAAATATTGCCATCTACTCTCCCTCTCTAACAGAAATATCTAACAAAGATTTCTGTCAAGTATCAATTCTGTCAATTTCATCCAGCAAAGCTGTACAAACACCAAGGTCTGCCTAGGTTTTACTCTTTATGTGTGTGTCAATTCTGATTTGCTGGACTTTCTAGCCAATTCTAGAACAGCCATTTTCAAGGTGTACTTACTGATCTCAAGATCGTTCCAGGACTGTTCTAATTATCCTTAAACTTCACTATCAGCAGAAGTGATTAAGTAATGAATCTATGTATGCTTTGTTTTATGATTTGAAAAATCAAGTCACCTTTTCAAAAATGTTTTCTAAGACCTTCAAGTTCTGGCGGAAGGGGTGATGTAATTTCATTATATACATACACGTATATTTTAAATATGTGAATGATTGGTGACAGGAGAGACACTTTGCTTTTTCTGAGGCATTTCTGATATTTACACTACTTATACCTAAATTACCTTACATGTACTAATTTAACAAATATACTCTGTTAATTTTATTTAGTACATGTATCATAACTATAATTACTGTTAAATACAAATAGTAATATGCAAATAAACATGTGAGCTCTCATCAGAACTTAATGTCTCTACTAAAGATATTTTTTTAATAATTATAAATACATAATATTGTTTGTAAATACATTGTAAACCTAAATAGCAAATTTTCAATATAAAAATCTGTGTTGGGTGAAAGTTTTTTGATTTAATTCAAAGGTACCAATACATGTAAACTACTGCATCCAAATCTCCATTCATTAAAGTTTATTTAGAATTTGATACTACATCCCAATCTCCATTCATTAAAGTTTATTTAGAATTTGCTACTACATCCCAATCTCCATTCATTAAAGTTTACATAGCTTTTGCAACATCCAAATCTCCATTCATTGAAGTTTACATAGCTTTTGCTACATTCAAATCTCCATTCATCAAAGTTTATTTAGATTTTGCTACATCCAAATCTCCGATAACCAAACATTATCTAATTTAGATTTTGTTACATCAAATTCTCCATTACTTAAAATTTATCAAGATTTTGCTATATCTAAACGAAATTGTCATTCTATCTAGACTTATATGTGTGTGTTTGTGTGTAACTGAATTATGTCTGTGTGTTTGTGTGTGTGAATTATGTGTGTGTGCGTGTTTGTGAATGTCTGGTAGCCTATTAGGTTTATCTATGTGTGTGTGAATTATGTCTGTGTGTATGTGTGTGTGAATTATGTGTGTGTGTGTGTTTGTGAATGTCTGGTAGCCTATTAGGTTTATCTATGTGTGTGTGAATTATGTGTGTGTGCGTGTTTGTGAATGTCTGGTACCCTATTAGGTTTATCTATGTGTGTGTGAATTATGTGTGTGTGCGTGTTTGTGAATGTCTGGTAGCCTATTAGGTTTATCTATGTGTGTGTGAATTATGTCTGTGTGTATGTGTGTGTGAATTATGTGTGTGTGTGTGTTTGTGAATGTCTGGTAGCCTATTAGGTTTATCTATGTGTGTGTGAATTATGTGTGTGTGCGTGTTTGTGAATGTCTGGTAGCCTATTAGGTTTATCTACGTGTGTGTGAATTATGTGTGTGTGTGTGTTTGTGAATGTCTGGTACCCTATTAGGTTTATCTATGTGCGTGTGGGAAGGCCTGAATGTTACAAACTTCCTCCTACTTACGTCCGTGTATACTTCACATTCTTCACAATACTTTAACGAAAATTTTCAAGAACAAAGTGTAAGAGCTATTTTTTTAATGATGAAAATATGTTTATATCCTTTGTACAGATCAATACACAAATTACTACCACCTGGACTTCAAAAGATATAATCACTGTAAAAAAAAAAAAAAAAAAAAAAAAAAGCACGGCGTCTCTCGAGCATAAAATTTGGTTTCCATTAAAGTCAAAACTTTTGTGGTCTTTACACCAACACCAGCATGTTTAATCGTTTACTGTTGTATTTGTGTAAGAAATGAGTCCCATCTAATATATAAACATAGTACCACAACTTTTGTGGGAACCTAAAATGAACATTGAACGTTCTGATTTGAGCAAACATAACAACAAATGACTTTTAAACAAGAGCAAATGATATTTACATAGAAATCCTGTGTATCATGGTATCTTAAGTAATTTCAATTTCTAGTCTGAAGTTTGTGCATAACACACATTCTCTGAGATAAACATTGCACGACAAGTATAAAAAAAAATGTGATAAGAATTCAAAATTTGAAAATACATATATATTTGTATATATATTAAGATCTGTATTTTGATGTTGTAAATAATTTTGAATGATTAAACTTATACTTTAAAAACTCTGATATATATACTATAATTCCTCAGCAATCAAGGCTATTCAACATTTATCTACTCTATATGACTGCCCTCAAAACCAGATCCAATTTCATTTGGTGGACAATACAGATCTTAGTATAGATGTTAAATTTACATACTTGTGATAAACTACAGGTCTGTGAGCTTGCTTACTTAGTTTATAATATTGGCAATTAAATTTGTAAAATTTCTTCCCTATCCAGAGTCAATCTGGGTACAACCATAATAATTCATTGTTTTCCCATTATAACCAACAGGCTAATATTTGGTGAATAAAATAATATGTGAATTTTAATCCTATTTCATATGTTGCCAAAAATGCAGGCAATATTAAAATGTTTACAAGCTTCTAAAAAACGTTAAATGTGTTCAACATTTACAAGCAATTTACAAAGGATAATGAGACGAAAAATGAAGATGTGCAAAAAAGGGGAGATAACTTTTGTGATGTACAAGTCATTAATATGCAAAATCAATGCAAAAGACCTGCTGCTTTATGTGCAGAAACGCATGAAGAGAATTAAGTGAATCACGAGATTTTGCGACTTTGCACAATCTGAGCAAAGTGGTGTATACATATAATATAATACAACTTTGCTCAGATTGTGTCAAAACCCTGTGAAGTAAATGATGTAAGAGGGATTCATCCCCCCCTATCCTATACTAATTAAGCTAATTGGAGATCATATCCGACTAATTGCCACACCTTTCTCAAGAGTAGATAAATAAATAAATGCATCATAACATTGTTAATAACAAGTAAGAAGAAAACCGTGCATTATGACTTATTTCATCTAGCGTCCAATGAAGTGAGTATCCCGCCATGGAGTTATCAGATTCAAAGGATGAAGAGTGTCCAAATAGATCTTTAACAGGCGGAGAATTTCTACGGTATGTAAGGTGGCTCATTGTGAGCACATAATTAAAAAACTTCGCAAAACTTTCATTAACTTTTATAACCGGAAGTATGAATCTCTGTGTAATTTGGGACTATCACACGGGATATTAGTCCCGCAGAAATTGGAAAACGTTTCTATAGTAACGTCGTCCACTAACGCGCACCTGTCAAATAAAATGACTGGCCGAAATTAGGTGCTCTCAAACCGAAGTAACAATACGTTGATTGAATATTCTCAAAAATTGCAAAATACAACTTTAAACAGACGTCCAGATACCTGTAATATTAATTAATTTCATTTAAATTGTGGTTGCATGTATGCTCTGCAGTTCTAATGAGAATGATCTAGATGTAAAGGGCATTTAAAAATCCTAATAGGCTTAATGAATTGTGACAGTTCATAACAAGAAATTGCATGAATAGATTATAAGGACCAAAAATGAAAAGTATGTAAATATATATCTGTATGTACAATGTACCAAAAGTGAAACGAAATTTGCCTCGGACTGATTTTCTGGCATATTACATGTATATACGTTTATAATTCTCGACAGTGTCGAGCCGAAAAACATCGATAAAACATAATTGATCAAAATGTCACCTGTATGACCCGTTCAAGTCGATCGTCAGACATGGGTTCCCCGGCACAGGGCAGACGTTCACTGCGTAAAACTGACCACACCTTCACTTTTCCAGGGTAGGGAACTTGCAACTTAAAGGCTCCCTGTATCTCTTTCACTTCACTTCACCGGATACACCTGACTGTGTATATTTTTCCAATAATGGCTCGTACTTTAATTCATGTTCATACATGTTCATTGAACAGCGCCATTATACAGAACAAACCATTACCGAGTATTGCAATACACATTTTAAATTGATCACGATCGACAGTTTGTTAAAATCTATGAATTCTTAGGTTTTATTCTCTACAAATATAAAAGTGCTTGTTTATCTGATAAATTAGATACTGCTTTCAATATATAAAGCAAAGAATTGAAAATGAATAGCTGTCATTCAAATCTAAATTATGTTTTAGATTTACTGAATAATATTTTCCTTGAACAATGTAAAAATTCAGAACTGGCAGAATTGATTGTTTTCTTCCACCGGAGCAATAAGAATATTCGCAATGCACAATGTATCGAAGTGTCTTTAGGTCAGAGTCTCGTGTTCTGTGCCAAAACTTATGTAAGCAAATCCGACCAAATTACAAATCTTATTAATTTATGTACAGCTTGTACGTGTTTCTGGACCTTCCAATATTTGTGTTTCTGGTCGCTTCCGAATTAACTTATCTGTTTTTATAATGATTGGTATAGCGGCGGTGGACTGGTGGAGAGAGAGAGAGAGAGAGAGAGAGAGAGAGAGAGAGAGAGAGAGGGGGGGGGAGAGTAAAACGTGTAAAGTGAGGACAAATTTCAACCAATGCAGAAGTTGTGAGGACAGAATTGCACTATGAGAACCCAAAATAAATAAGAAAAATTGTCCTCAAATATGTGACATAGAACAGCATGTGAAAGATGTAGATACAAAATATTAGCTTAGTGAGGACAAGTGGTGTGAGAACATGATGTCGTTACTAATATTCTCTCTCAAAAACCTTTTTTTTCATAATTCGAAAGAGGGTATTAGATAAACCTTTATAGATTAGGTATCCCTATAGCTATAACTAACATAGTACTTTTTTGCCTTTAGAATATTCTCTTCTACACATTCCTCACTTGGTAGGTTTGGTTTGGTCGGGGGGAGAGAGAGAGAGAGAGAGAGAGAGAGAGAGAGAGAGAGAGATCGAGAGAGAGAGATCAGTAAACATTGTTAGGGTATGCGGTTCATGTGATAGTTTTTCTACTATAATATCTACTAAAGCCTGGATTTAGAAATAATACCTCTTCAATAGAAAAACTTAGTGCGCTTATTTTTTTCCGGAACTGAGTTTTGGGTATATTTGGATTTTAGTTCTTATTCGTTTTATATATTTTTTTTTCATATGAGTTATACAGCCCCTATATCTATTTATATAATAGAAGTTTTATTAAGATAGCAAGCTATTGGGTGTGGGTTTTCTTTAAATAAGACATTATTTTTTATTTTTTTTTTTTATGTTTTAGATCTAGGCCCACATCCAATGACAGCAGAGCTTATATAATTACGTCGGTTTTCATTGCAAGATGGCGGACCCCTTTAATGAGAAAACGCCAGCTCTTAGAGTTAGTCAAGTATGTATGCTAATTTGTGCATTAAAGAACGAAATAAATATTGCAAAATCAATTTATGTCATTGCGCTTCTTGTTCACTTGTTTTATTTCATACCTATAGTTTTAAACACAAGGCATTAATGCTAAATCTTGTCATTGCCCCAAGTGTTTGACACATATGTGTGGATTGCATGATTGGGTTGTCACATGTGTTCTAAAATACAATTATATAGTAAAACACCACAATGGAGGACATTCAAAACACTCCTAGCACCAAGCACTTGATTTATCTCCGCAAACTGTACTTTATTCCTATGTAAATCCAATCCAATTCGACTCTGAAATGGTGCATAACAGTATTAACACGTCTTGTAAATATTGCCTCAGCCCAGGTCAGTGGTGAAAATGCATTTTAACTTGGTCGGCTGTGAAGCGATATGAAAAAAAGTTGACTTACCATTCAACAACATTGTTTGGAACAGGTCCAGTATAATCTCTTTAATGAGCTATATTGCTTTAAAGGTTATATAGCTTTATCTGAAAGCTAGTTGGTATAGCTTAATCTAGCTATTTTTACAGAAGAATTAAACTTTTAAAGCTATATAGCTTAATTTGGAAATTGTACTGGACCTGTGGAAAAATCTTAAAAGTAAAGACAATGAAAGTGCAGATAGATGGCCTCCCAGTTGACCAAATTGCAATGAAGATTGGCTGCAGACCTTTGGTGACTTGGAATAAGTGCTGTATATGATTTTCGAGTTAAATCATTATGTATTTCATTTACAAAGATGTCGAGGTAATTGTGTAGCCTGCTGTAATAATTCACGAATTGGAAGCGGGGTTCTTTAGTGACAGTAGAGGACGGTTTTTGGCTTCATTCCCAAAGTGGAAAAGAATTTTCCCCAAAATTATCTTTAAATATTTCCCAAAAGTTAAACATTAAATCTACCGATTATAGGATTGAAAATGTATTTTCAAAAATGTTTGGCTTTTTCTCATCTGTCAGAACTCCTATTATGAAATTTATTTCAAATGGGATCTATGTATTTGGACTATGTGTTTAAAAATGTTGCTAAAAATGTTAATATAGGAAAATTAAGAAGCTTGATGATAGGAAACGAAGAAAATCCTGTGAGAAGCATTCCATATACAGAGTTTCCTCCCATGTGGTGTGTGTGTGTATAGATATATAGATATCAGAGTCAATGCCAAGAAAACCAAGATCATGATCTGTGGCGCAGGCTTGGATCTTCTGCAGAGCTCGGGCGAATTCCCATGTGCCATACCGGTGTAGGCAGCAACAGTATACACTGCAAGGGCCTTAAGCACTTGAAAGAGGATCCCAATTACCGCTGCCTTAGATGCCTGGGAACTGCTCGACCAATAGATGAGAGGCCACAGAAGGAAGTTCAAGTTGGAACAGACAAGCTAAAGGTAGTAGCTTCCTTTTGCTACTTAGGTGACCTGCGGCTGGAGGATGTGTGCTCTCAACGATCACTCGTGTGAAGACGGCCTGGAATAAATTCAGGGAACTGCTACCTGTCCTCTCTTCCCGTCATCTTTCCTATAAGACCCGTGGCAGGTTGTACAGCACATGTGCGTAGCGCGATGCTGTAAGGAAGTGAGATATGGCCCTTGCCAAAACCAGACCTCCTTCGCCTACGACGAAATGACAGAGCCATGGTCAGACAGATTTGCAGGGTAAAGCCAGAAGACACGGCTAGTGTCAGATCAAGCGAGCTACTGGCATGACTTGGGATCGATGACCTCGACGCTATCCTACGGGAGAAGAGGCTACGCTGGTTTGGGCACGTTGCTAGATCCAATGGGGCAATCAATAATGTCTTTATTATGAAAAAAGAGGGAGGACGACAACCAGGGAGACCAAAGATGACCTGGAAAGCACAGATAGAAAAAGACCAGCGTGAGTGGGGACTTCATGATGTCAACCCATTGGACAGAGATACCTGGAAGTCAAATGTTAGGTCTGCCATGTGTGCAGCAAGCCAGTTACCTGGAAGGGAGCCCACTGCTGTGGAAGAAGCACCTAATCCTGCACGTTAATCAAAATGCCGATGATGATGATATATATATATAGAGAGAGAGAGAGAGAGAGACAAAAAGGGGGGGGGGGGAGAGTTTTCATTGTATCTATACTGGAAAAATAGACTCTGGAATAAAAATGTATGGAACAAGGTCTTGTGCAATGCATCATACAGCATTTATAATTCTTCATGTGCTGTGCTAGATTGACAAGCATTGTTGCACAATGTGATCAAAGGTTAAAAACATGTAATAGAGGTATTAGATTAAAACAAAATGGATTCAAACATTGCCCTCGGGCCTCTCATAATGCTGCCAACAAATGGAAGTCAACAGTAATTTGCATTGTATAATATTTGACATGTACAGCTCAATGTTTTGTTTTAGCTAGTATCTTTATAAAGCAAAATTGCTTTATCAAAAAATAAAGCTATTTTGAATAGCTTGATATGTTTGTGATCTTCAGGTGATTGATGATAGAATAACAAGAAAGTCTTATCTGCTTTGAAAAGGCTAAAGTGAGGGTACATAATTATTCACTATGTCATGTATAATGAATAAAATATGTGTCTACATCAATAATTATATTTGTTTTTGCTTAACAGTTGGATGCCTCAGAACTGGACAATGAAGTTGTACACATCATAAAAGCACAACTGAACAAGTTATTCAAATATCACAAGGTGAATATTGTTGTATTTGATCATTAGTATTGATGGAATATGATAGGGAAATTGTTAATTTTTAACAATTGGGGGAAATGCTTGCAAACATGCAAATATTACAAACCTACAATGGGGTGTTGCTCCATATAAATTGCATATTTTGATATTTTATTAACACTATGAATTATTTTCTTGCAGAGCAATGTGCTGGTTACTTATGATCCAGAAGTAACTGCTGTCATAAAGACCATCATCTGGAGAGTAAGTACACAATTTTGATAGCAGGGATTGTAGAAAATTTAGTTTGAATTAAAACTGCTTGTATCTTTTATATCCAATTTTAAATATAAATGTTTCTCAAGTTCCTTGCTGAATGTAAATCCTTTCCTATGTTATGAAAACAGGTCTTTTTAGCTCTTCTGAGCCAAAGGCTCAAAGAGCTAATGCTATGGCCATTTGTGCGGTGTGCGTAAACTTTTTAGAAAAAGGGCTATAACTCAAGAACCCCTTGGCCAATTTCTTTCAAATTTGGTACAGGGTATCATTGGCCCAAGGGCTTTCATACATACTAAATAAAGGGATGTGACCCTTTAACAAGGGGAGATAATCAGGAAAATACAAACAAAAGTAGTGGTTGCTAAAAAATCTTCTTCTCAAGAACCACAGGGCAGATTATCACCAAACTTACACATAAGGATGAGGATATGTTGTAGATTAAAAATTGTTCAAGGCATTACCCTGGGGCAAAGGGCGTGGTCTCAAGGTCACTTCAAAGTTGACCTAAATTTAAATTTTTTTTAAATTCCTTAAATCTTAGATATTTTAGCCATTATAAGGACTAGGATCATCAAATTTTTACAGTTGATGCATCTTAGGACCTTGTGTCAAGTTGTCTCAAAAGTAGGTCACGGTGACCTACTTTTTGAATTTTGCAGGTATTTATTTTAAAATTAATTTTGATGCATATCTTGGACACTTTGAAGCCTATGATCATCAAAACTTGTCAGTTGGTGGATCATGGGACCTTGAAATGCGTCAACTGAAAAATAGGTCACCGTGACCTACTTTCTGAATTTTATGGCTTATCATTTATAGATATATTTTAAGTTGTTATTTCAAATACCGAGAGGTTTAGAATCATCAAATCTTGTAAGTTGATGCATCTTGAGGCCTTGAAACATATTTATAAAAAAGTAGGTCACAGTGACCTACTTTTTGAATTTTGCAGATATTCAAATTTCACATTTTCAATTTTAGATGCATATTTTGGGCACTGTAAAACCTAGGATCATCAAACTTTTTCAGTTGATGCGTCTTCGTCTTCGGTTTGTGTCGACCAAAAAGTAGGTCACCGTGACTTACTTTTGGTATTTGACAGCTAAATTACTATATTTCAGACACTATTTGACCTACAATCATCAAACTTTGACAGTTGATGCATCTTGAGTCAACGGAGTGTGTCGACCAAAAAGTAGGTCACCTTGACCTACTTTTGGAATTTGACGGCTATATTTATATATTCAGATACTATTTGACCTACAGTCATCAAACTTTGTCAGTTGATGGGTCTTGCATGTTTGAAGGGTTTCGACCAAAAAGTAGGTCAACTTGACCTACTTTTGGAATTGGACACCTATATTTATATATTTCAGATACTATTTGACCTACAGTCATCAAACTTTGTCAGTTGATGCGTCTTGCATGTTCAAAGGGTGTTGACCAAAAAGTAGGTCACCTTGACCTACTTTTGGAATTGGACGGCTATATTTATATAATTCAGATACTATTTGACCTACAGTCATCAAACGTTGTCAGTTGTTGGGTCTTGCATGTTTGAAGGGTGTTGACGAAAAAGTAGGTCACCTTGACCTACTTTTGGAATTTGACGGCTATATTTATATATTTCAGATACTATTTGACCTACAGTCATCAAACTTTGTCAGTTGATGGGTCTTGCATGTTCGGAGTTCGATGACCAAAAAGTAGGTCACCATGACCTACGATTGGAATTTGACAGCTATATTTCAATATTCAGATACTAATTGGCTTAAAATCATCAAACTTTGTCAGTTGATATTTCTTGGGTTCTCAAAATGTGTAAACCAAAAAGTAGGTCACATTCACCTACTTTTTTTGAATTCTTAGGATTTAACTAAAGATTTAGAATACTAAGAGGCTAAGAATAGAAATGGTGGGGTTGTACAATTTATCAGAAGAGCGATTCTAGGCCCTTGGGCCTCTTGTTTAGTGAGGTTTCTGCTTTAAAGTTTGACTTCTAGAAGACACTTTCGAATCACTTATTTTTATGTCTAGTTTCATGGTAGGCATCTATACCCATGAATTAAAATTTCCAAGGAACAGAAGTGCCCTACCCTAAGGAATGAGGCTCCTTCCAAACACAAATGTAATCTCTCAAACCATGAACCACTGACCCCAAGAAAATGAGTGTATGATATATTGTGTAGTGAAAAGAACTATATCATGTATACCGTGAAACCTGTCTAATCCGACGTGCACTGGGAGACAAAACTTTGTCAGAATACAGAGTGTGTAAGAATAAACAGTGTAAAAAACAATGGACATAAGAAATTGAGAATGAAAATAAGGGTCTGAATGCCCAGTGACATGGATTGTACAGGTGTCGGATTAGGCAGTTTTCACTGTACAATAAAGGTCATTATCTGCTCTCATATTTCACAGGTTCAGTTTAAAAAATAAATTAAATCTAACAGACAAACAGGATTTCACTGTTAGGAAGTATATAGTCCTAAGACCTTTAGTTAGATTTACAATTAGGAAAATAGATCTATTGCCTCTGATAAAGCCATTTTTATGATTCAGAGTGACTTAAATTTTGCCATTGCACTGCTGCAGTCATAACTAGTATCAATATTTGCTACAAGGCAATATAAATTTCTAAAGAATTTTTTACCAAGTGACATATATATAACCCAGGTGAGTTACTTTTGAGAGAGCCTGTAGTTTTTGGACTGCAGAAAGCATTAAAGATCATGAAATAATTGGTTTCTAATTACACTGTAATTTTATTTGATTATAGTTGTTGATGCAAGCTATACAATTTTTTTTATTACCAATATGAAAATTTGCTAATGATTTGTGATTATTACTCTTCATTACATTTTTTTTTTTATGCTTTACCAACAAGAAATAATGACAAATTTCCATTACAATGGATATATCAAGTCAACCTGAATAGTCAGGAGTGTCCGACAATCTGAAAATAATGATTTATTAAGTACCAGATACTCTCTCCCAGTTACAGAATAAGGAAACTCTTTGTTAGTTCCATTATCTGATTTATCATCACGATAGACAGAGGAAATAAATTAAAAGCTGTTAATGTCGGTATATGCAATATTATATCACAAAATTGATTTCCTTTGGTATTTATGCAATTTTAGTTCAAAAAATTGATTTCCTTCAATGAATTCCAATGTTAATATGTCTGCTCAGCTTTTACGTCAATATCTGCTGTTAATAATCATAGTCTTCAATGCCCTCAATACTTTGAAAATTGAAATAATATGTAAATTGTAGGTCTGTCCAAAACTGCATAAGAATGGTAGCATTGTAACATCGGATACAGAATGTGAATCACAGCTTTTTTGTTTAGAATCAAATTAGTCAGGCATTCAAAATACACATGCTGGAGATATCTTTTACCATAATTTATCCATAAAAAATATTTAGGATTAATGCTAAAAGTCTTTATCTCTAGAACACAAATAAAGTTCCAGGGTATTGTTATTTTTTAATGCTTTAAAAGTTTTATCAAAGAAAATAGCCTCTACCCTTAAACTTTAACCTACAATGGTTAAAGTCAGAGCGCTACTTGTCAAATAAGAATGTGAATGGTAGATGGAGATTTAATTGATGTAGATTTCGAAGTTTCTAAACTCCTGTCAATAAATGCTGAGTAGACTGGTATTGATTTGATGTGTACACTTCTTGATATGACCTACAAAAAACATAACTGTAATGGTGTTTTATAAATCTAAATTTTATTGCATTGTGCATCCTGTAGCTGGAAAAGATACAGAGTATGTTTTTGGAGTTCTCTCCCTTCAGTCTGTACTTTGGAGGGGGGGGGATGTTTATACCCATTTTGCTAACATTCTAAAATTTTGTATTCCCACTTAGCCAACTTTAATTTCTATACCCAAGCAATTACCTGGGTATATTATTAAGATTGAGTGTGACAAGCAATTACCTGGGTATATTATTAAGATTGAGTGTGACAAGCAATTACCTGGGTATATTATTAAGATTGAGTGTGACAAGCAATTACCTGGGTATATTATTAAGATTGAGTGTGACAAGCAATTACCTGGGTATATTATTAAGATTGAGTGTGACAAGCAATTACCTGGGTATATTATTAAGATTGAGTGTGACAAGCAATTACCTGGGTATATTATTAAGATTGAGTGTGACAAGCAATTACCTGGGTATATTATTAAGATTGAGTGTGACAAGCAATTACCTGGGTATATTATTAAGATTGAGTGTGACAAGCAATTACCTGGGTATATTATTAAGATTGAGTGTGACAAGCAATTACCTGGGTATATTATTAAGATTGAGTGTGACAAGCAATTACCTGGGTATATTATTAAGATTGAGTGTGACAAGCAATCACCTGGGTATATTATTAAGATTGAGTGTGACAAGCAATCACCTGGGTATATTATTAAGATTGAGTGTGACAAGCAATCACCTGGGTATATTATTAAGATTGAGTGTGACAAGCAATCACCTGGGTATATTATTAAGATTGAGTGTGACAAGCAATCACCTGGGTATATTATTAAGATTGAGTGTGACAAGCAATTACCTGGGTATATTATTAAGATTGAGTGTGACAAGCAATTACCTGGGTATATTATTAAGATTGAGTGTGACAAGCAATTACCTGGGTATATTATTAAGATTGAGTGTGACAAGCAATTACCTGGGTATATTATTAAGATTGAGTGTGACAAGCAATTACCTGGGTATATTATTAAGATTGAGTGTGACAAGCAATTACCTGGGTATATTATTAAGATTGAGTGTGACACAACTTCAGAGAGTGGGGCTAAAATTTTAATTATAAAGCATAAGTGTGAAATTTTTATTTGTTTGATACTTTAATAGAGCAGAGCAGATATCATGCTGTCAATATTGAACTGAATATAGATATGTCCCAGAAGTATAGATTTTATATGGTGTTATTTCTTATTTATTTATGAATGTAGAACTCTAGAATACTGAAATTATGTTAGGTTGTGCAAGAAATATTAAAAGAACTATAGGGTCTTACAACACATTTAGTGAATCACTGTCTATGTTGTTGTTGTGTCTATACAAGTAACAACACACCCACCAAGCATGTCATAAGGTGAGGACCTCGTAAGTTGTTAGAACTTCAAACCTTTTGTAAATGTATTCATACCATGAATTATGTCCAAATCAGCATGTATGTAATGGGGTTGATTGAATTGGAACATGAAAATGAAAGAAGTAGATAGAAACACACACACACATATGTATATAATCTATAAATGCTTAAAATGTAATGTTATATGAGTACTGTCTATGTGGATTAGAACAACATGCAAACATGTAATTAAAGAATTAAGTCAAACCAGTTTTACGGAAGGACTTGGTACATAAATATGTAAAGTGTATATCAGTTGTCAGTGTTTATCATAGTTTAGAATTAGTCTATGTTTGGTGTAAGGTTCAGGGGATTAGGTATGTAAATTATGCATTGTCCAATGGATTATTATTGTCAATACCGCGTTACTGTCAACTTAAACATTATAGCAATAAAATTTTGTCGTGGTGCATGAAATGCAGCTCCAAAAAATGATTTTTTAAAAATTCGATAAGTGTAAACATAGAATATCAATTTAGTACTTATGTAAATGTTGGTGATACCTCAGGGATAGATTAAGGACCTGATTGGTTAGATTTCACCACAGTATTTGAATTGTGATTTGTTATTGACTGCATGAAGCAACATTATCATTCCTGGTAATCGATGCAATCTCAATGAACTATTGATTGATTGCCAGCAAAACTGAAATTTGCTGACAACATAAAACATCATTTCTTATTGATTTTTATAAAGAAACAGGTAATGAGATGGCTATATCGCTGTAGCACAAGAACAAAACCGCCTGGTTATTAAGATGCATTGTTCATGACTGGAGAGGCTGGGAGTGGGATACTGATGTGTTGGGAACACAGCATCTCCATTTTTCTTGCTCAGGCTTGTGACCTTGAGAGGTCACACCAGCTTCACTGTTCATGACACAGAATTCATTTCCAAAATGTAGAAAAATATAATAGAAAACATATACATGTGTTTGTATGTTAATGGAGAAGAACATCTGATCTTGCAGAAAAAAGACTGTTGGTTTTATTGCCAATACAAGCTACAGTTTGAACAGAGAAATAAATACTAGCAAGAGCCTTTCATATTACAGGAATCCTAATGCAAACTTCTGGTAATTGTGTCACCAAAGAAGTTTTTTTAATAAATTGATTATAGAGCTAAGATAATTCATTTGAGGCTTACGTGTAGTTTTGATATTATCCTGGTGACATTAATTTAATGCTGAATCACAAGTTTGTAATTTTAGTTAATGAGTTAAATGTTTCTCAGGGGTATCTGAGCCAGCTATTTAATTATTCTTGAGCACTGAATTAAATACACCATTCTGTGGTTTTCAACAGTCTCTTATCAACCAGCAGAAGATGACCTATTTGAACTCAAAACGTGCCAAGTTGGCTGTATTAATTTTGTTGGGTGTTGAACACATTTAGCATGTTTAGTGAAAATTTATACCAACAAAATTAGTAACAAAGGAGAGTGAAAAAATGTAAGATTCAAAGACATGGCGAATTTTAAATCTGACAACCAAATTTTACTGCCTGTAAATTATAGGTTGTGATTAATATATGGGGTGTCATTGATCCATTTTTTGGATTTTAAAAAGTAGAAAAGTCTACTATGATTTGCATTTAAATAATGACTTGAGATTGCAAGCATTGTAACTTATCAGGCCCATGGGTCACATAGCTCACCTGAGTCACCACAGACTTGCCAAAAGATCTCATTAACTTTGAGCCTCTTATTCTTGAATTTCACTGCATGTCAATATGACATGTTGATATAGCCATGTTGATGATCATCGTAGTTGATGCAAAGACAACTTCTTCTGTCTCTATATCTAAATATTTACACTTTCTCTCCCTATTGTGGCCATGTATTAGCATGGGAACCAATACTACAACCACTTCAGTTATGCTACATCATAGCTCCTTGTATAAGGGTATATAGAGGAGACCTATATTATGTGTGTTTATATTTGCACACATTCATAAATTTTCTGTTCATTTCATATATCTACCCCTGGTCTACAATTGGTTATGATTTATGACACATTATAAGATTAAAACAATTGTTCTGTGTATGATATTGATGTGCTTGAAGTTACCATGCAATAGACAGTTTATGAGTTAGAACTTTGAATAAAATACATTGAAGGATGATGAGAGGCTGTCAGGAAATGTTATTCAAAGGGATGCAATGCATATTAGGCCTAAATAATTTCTGAATAGGAATAAATCATATTATCAACAAGTCTAATGCACATGATTTCTCTAGATTTTTGTGTCGCTCTGATTTTGTCCTTATTGGATAGTTGTGCTAGTCTTTTGGTTAGTGCCACAGGCAATTATATATCGCTTGGGTTCAAATTCCCTATCAAAAAGTATTAAATTCAAACCCAAATGATATAATTCCTGTGGTTTATGTGGAAAAACCGTGGATGCCAGGCCTCATCAACATGCAATAATTGTATATATGTTTTGTCACCCTTTTGAATAGCATGACAAAGAGCAATTGTACTTGGTGAATGTCCCTTTACCCTTATTTTAAACTCTGTGTACTTCAGTTTCACATTTGATTGGTTTGTAAAATTAGAACCATCCCCCTCCCTTTCTCATTTCAAATGCATTATATCTAATGATTTTTTTTTTAGTGTTTTAGTACAATATAATAAATCTCTTTTAAAGAGTTAATGTTTTTGTTTGGAAAAATTATATGTAAAATTCATTAATTCTGAGGAAAGAAGGTTAGAATGTAATCACTGTTGAAAATACCAGGTCACTAAACAACTGAGACAATTAATTCACGAAAGTGCCAACCAGAAATAGAGGATGTCTGATTAAGTAATACCGTATGAGCAGAATTTTTAGCAAGGATTTAATGTTGGCATAATATTAGTGAGAGTGATGAGGTTGCTCAAATTATATGCGAGGAATTTATTATCGCGTAATTTCATGAGAAGCATCACTCGTAAAATGAAATTATTCATTTGATTTTTATATTGCAAATGTACATGTAAAATATCTTGGTCAATTGAGCACTCATGAATTCATGTTCACGTGATTTGATGTATATGAGTCATTTCGCAATATTACGTACTCGTATGAAATGAGGAATCTACACTAGTGATCCACAACACGTAAATGAGATCAATCATGATAATTTCATCCTCAATGATTAACTGTATCTAATTCTATTTCTTGAAGTTTTCCAGTTTTCTTGGACTTCATTCATCTGTATACATTTTTTGAAGGAATTTCAATGTATAATATTTTAAACAAAAAATATAATGCTTTGACATTTTCTCCATGGAACACAATAAATTCTGTACAAAAATGTCTAATCTTTGATGTGGTATTATGTGTAAACCAAGACAGTTATTTGAATTGTCCAGTTCAATCCATTTAAAACCCTGGTTATATAACTAGATTTGGTAAATCATGCTTCACCCCTTAATGTTCATGAGAATGGTGACATAACAGTGCAAAAATTTAGCCTCATGTTCTTGAGACCAAATTTATTAAATTGGCACTCAGTCTTGTATTATAACTCTTTGTTGGGACCTATTTTAAAATTGATCATGCAACTGTTAAGACCAATATTTTCAATTATTGAAATTATGTACCCCGTAATGGGTAAAATTTGGAGGAAATGATAGATTTTCACATGTAGAAACTTCTTCATTTCTTCAGACTGACCGTAGATTTGCATTTGAAAAAGTTGCAGCATTGGATGAAATGCAGAAAATAGTTTTAGTTGTAAGTTGTAAAATGCAGGGCCCCTTGCATTAAATCGACTTGAATCCCCTTTATCCAAGGATGCATATGGCCAGTTTGAAAAGGATTCAGCTGGAGTTTAAAAAGAAATACATTTGTATTGAAAAAAGTGAAAGATTGATATATTATGATGATGGAAAATCATCAATAAGAATAGTCATTTTTTTTCACGTAATCTTTAAATGCAGCACTTACAAATCAATTGTATAGTTACTTTTTATGAATATAAAGTCAATACTCAGTATTATATGCAGTCAGTAAAAATATACCCATGGCAAGTAATTTTTGAGTTGGTACGAGATATTCATTGCTTATAAGGTACTGGTAGTGTGAAATCTTGATTGATGAAGCTATAAAAGTGGGCAAGAGGGGCTGCCAGATAGTTCAGTCTTGAAAATGCAATAAATAAATCTTTCACTGTTGCTAAACAACTGATTATTTTACAACCCTGGCATTACTTGTGTCTAGATATGAATTTTGTATTCTGTTTGTGATGGGTATCTGTTTGTATTAGCTTTCCAAAGTAAATTCAAATCTGAATATTACCGATCTCATGCATTCTTCACTTATTTTCATACCTTCAGTTCATCAGGGTCCAGGTAATAACCATGAGATGGCCTTGACCTTCGCGACTGTGACAGTATAGCTGACTGGGCTAGTTGTCTTGACTTTGTTGGGCGAGTATAGGCAGACCTTAGGCGGTCAAATTTGGATCCGAGGGGCATGGAGTTGGGTTCAGAATTGGAGGCGTCAGGGTGGTGGAGAAATTGTTCGCTGAAGTCTGAGAACATGTCACTGACTACCGACCCCCTGTCTTTGTAACCTACCATCAGATCATCAGTGCTAGAGCTGGGTGCTCTCTCCTTGTCTTGCAATCCTAAATACCCATTTTGGAGATTTTCAGATGAAATATCAACCTCTCCATCACTTACACTTCCAATATTGTCATCATCATCATTACTTTCATCTATTTGCCTTCTGTTAACATCATCTTTTTCCTCATCATCTGATTCATTTTCAAAATCATCTTCATAATCGTTTTGCTCTCCAGTTTGAAGACTGGTTATTGGTGACCTATATGCACTTTCATTCTGACCCTTGTCATCAAAGATATCGTCTTCCTTTTCATTTTCCAGTTCATTACCATTTTCTATGTCATCAATTTCTATGGCTGCAGAGCTTCTCCCACTGGTGCCCCCGCTTCCAATGATTATTTTTTCAGGAATTTCTTCAGACTCCCTGCTTGAGGCCTCACTGCCATTCATATCCTCTTGACCAGCCTCTTGAGTCTCTCTGTCATCCATATTTAGCCTTAGAAATTTCCAGGTGTATTCCGATTTTTCCAGCTGATTCAAAATAGAATGTCACCGTCCAAATTCACAAAAGAAATTATGAAATCCACAATATGCTGCAGTATCCTGTTTTTGCTTTAAGGAACAAGCAATTGTTATTTTATAGAAGTCATGTAAGGTTATGTCACTTTAACTGCCACATGTTTCCTGAGTGTAATGGCCGTGTGCCAATTTCCAATGATTTTTTCCCAATAAGGTAGAGTAATCAATTCCTTGTTGACTATGGGTACATTCATTGATCTATTTCTCTGTATTTATCAGTGGGGATTTATGGTAAACCAGGAGAGGTTCAGAAAGCAGAATATATATAGTTACTTTCAGTTTGGTATTTTATTTGATATTGGGAATATTTGTAGTGATTTGCTCATAAGGCATTTATGACATTAAAATAGGATTCACAGCTGTATTGATACATCATCTTAGCACTCAGTATATATTAAGATTATTTACTTGATGAACAAATTATTATGTGTTAAGCTATTTATCCAACTTTCAAAATTTATTACAAACTGATACCTTTAAATGAGAGAGAGAGAAAGAGAGAGAGAGAGAGAGAGCAGGGCTAAACAATGATGAGAGGAATGAATACACCTAATAAACAATCCAAAACTTACCAAAAATACAGTTTAAAAACTTACTTCTATTATTAGAAATCATTTTGTACTCAGTTTTTACAAGATTCTTAATTGCATGGTCTATGTGCAAGTCACCATTGTTTATTCAAATATATCATTTACAGGTCATCTGTGGCTTGTCTGTAAAATGTAAAGGATTTAATAAGCGCAGCAGTACAATGAACGTCGAATACACAGTCTTTTTGTTTAATATCTGTGTTTCATGTTGCAGCATGAAATGTTTTGCTTACATTAAAACGTTATTAATAAAATTGTTTTCAACAATGGTGAAAAAATATCTATATAATCTAAATTAAATGTTGAATTTTAAGAAGGGCAGCTTTTTGTTATCAAAATAATATTTAAATGTAACTTGAAATTGAATAAAAATGGACAATTAATTCTTGCACTATGTAACTTGAAATGAATTTTAAAAATAGTGGCATGGTAGAATACACAAAGTCAATTTATATGGCTATATGTCTGATTAAACATTTCAAATCTTGCAATAACACAAATTTCAATTATTTAGAAGAGGAAAAAGATTGTACGTGCAGAATTTTTGAATGACATTTTTTTCTTTAACAAGGATAAGAGTACACATAGTAAATGTGTGAAGGACATTTATTTTGATCTCTACAGACGATTTCTGATGGATAAGCAAATATCCAAGACAAATCTCTCAGTGGTTGTGAGGAAATTCTTGGCAGGGTTTGGATACAATATATCGGTCCCGTATAAAGATTTTCGTTATCAGACATGTCCGAGATTTGTATTGTCACACTTTGACAGAGGAATCGTTGATCAGTATCTGGTACTTTAAATTAGATATGGAGATTTCTTGAATGAGTTGCCTATCTATGTGTACTGGGTTAATATATGTTGAAATCTATTAATTGAAGTACATAATGTATGTGTACTTGTGTCTGTAAGTGTGTCTGTAAGTGTGTCTGTAAGTGTGCCTGGCCATGACCAATACCAAAAATACAAGTGATTAATAGTGTCTCAACGATTCTTGTACTAAATTAGTTTACACCGTATTCATTTCAAAGAAACAAAAACCTGATTAAATACACATCAGAGAATTGTTGAGATTGGAAAACAAGAAGTTCATCTGCACTTAAATTAGTTCCTCTCTCATTATCATATGTTAATAAAATTAAAACTGTATTGTGCTGAATTATGATTGCATTTAAAGTCTATGATCCACATTTTGCTAGATTTTGAACGAAATTTAATACACATTGATATATTGTAACGTTTTAAAATCAAAACTCTGAATAATTGACCACCTTAGTCATTTGGCACTTTCTTACAGAGTATCTGCAATTATATAACAAATAATATTTCATGTTACCTGTATATATATTTGCAATGTATATTATATTTATCTTGCAAATATCATGTTTGTTATGGTAGAATTAGATTAATAAAACAAATTAACAGAGAATTATAATCACTTTGTGTTTCATTGGAGAGTTGAACTGTATGCTCTACATCAATATTTAACAAAAAGTTTTACTCAATAAGTGTGAAGGGTACTCCAGTCCCACTTGGTATTGTGTTGCAGTAAATGACTTATGAATTCTTTATCTCACGAAAGTCTGCGATCATGATCCAAGCTTTACTGTGTAGTGTATGTAGAAATTTGCATGAACCATTTAGATTAAATTTACAGCTGCTTTACACAGGTGATACATCAAGATTTAATCATAATTAGTACAGTATGATTAAGTTGACTACTTACTCCTTTTCTTGATTAAATATTTTCTTAGAGCATAAGTTGCATGGACTGAGAGATTATATTTAGCCCAGCATCAGGTTTATTAGTACCCAGTGTTGTGTTTCAAAACATATTAGTACGTGAATATTGAATACCAATAATCAGCTCCTCTTCTGTGTCATAAAAGTTTTTTTTCTGTTAAATCAATTTTCAAAACACTTGACAGAATCTGAATCTAACTAGAATGTGTGGACATGCAATCTCTAAACTCCGATCTTTAATTATTCACTGTAAGTACAAGGTTTCATTACACTGTGGAGGGGTATAATGGGTCTGACATGTTGAAGGGCGTGTCATGTACCTTTCTCACAGTAATATATTGCCTTTCCAGAGATAGCATTAGGAAATAATCATTAATATTTCATGACAGGCCTGATTTATTTCTCCAATACTGTCAGGTATATAAGAATGGAGTTTGTACTGTGTGTATATTGACTTGATATACTGTTTCATATAAATAAAAATCTTATGTAGACTATAGTCCATAGAAACAAGAGTACATATGATCATGCTAATGACGGGATATAAATTACTGCTATGCTACTTGTTGACCTATGAGAGGAGAAAAAGTGTTTCCATATATTTCTTTGATTGTGTGCTAGGTGTAATCCATAAGTACATGTATAGAACCCATCCTGATGGATTTACAGTAGCTAAGGATTCTCACTGTCTAGGATAGTAGAGATTATGATGGTTATGTTGTACATAGTTGCTTATAATGTTGAAGGACCACACGGGGCTGACTGGCTTGAAAAATTGTCTCATGAATTCTAGTATTCTTATGAAATAAATTTTATTTTTGAAAGTACATGAGGGTATGAAATGTGACGCTTCACGCCGGCGCACTTCATGAAGCGTTGCAGTTCATACCCTCATGAATTTTCAAAAATGAAGTTTATTTTTTATGTTAACGTTCTACTTTCATTTCTGTTGGAATTCCCAGTTGTTGAAATGGATGTACTGTGTTCATCAAGAGTCAGTATATAGAAATGCTGGTACATGTTTTTAATGAGAATTTCAAAAAAATAGTTTTGATTAGCAACAGAAAAATAGTTTTGATTGGCAAAACTTAATACTTGTAATCTGTCAATGCTAGTAAATTATGCAAAAATGACCTGCTACACCACAGAGGCTAAGTCATTCACCTTCAATCAGGATAAAGACAACACAAAGCCAACAATCATCTTTGTAGGTGTATGTGGTACGTTACATCAACTCCTGGAAACAAATACTGACTGAGCCCGTGTGTAGTAAACATTTCAGGGAATTTCATATTATTCTTACACTCTTTTTACTTAAAATGATGTTTCGTACACAAAACAAAACACTTCTCACATGGAACAAAACATTTCTTACATGAAAAGAAATGTTTCTTGCACAGAAACATGAAACAATGTGTTTCTGAAACAAATGCTTCTTGCATGAAAGGACTCATCTTTTACACAAAACGATGTTTCTTAAACAAAGCTAAACTTTTCTGACATGAAATGCTTTTAAAATGAAATGGAAACGATACGGAACTTACACACTTTTTCAGTGTAGTAGTATGTTTCAGGGTCGGGAACAATTTTGTCCTGGTGCTCTGACAGGGAGTGAGGAGTAAAAAATACCATGATGGATATCTGATATCTGATGATGGATATCTGGATTAGTTTATACTCTATAAGAATCAGCCCATCAGACCTGACTGGCAAAAATTTATTGTGGTGGGTAATATGTCCTCTCAATATGTAATATTATATTACATGTACGATAGAAAAATGTCAAAAAAGAAAATAAAATTTCATACGCTGATGAATAGTTACTCATCGCTTCAGCTTAGAACAGAAACACTGAGACCTAGAAGTTTGATGAGACCAGATACTATGTATTCTTTAAAAATGTCCAAAATATGAATATTTAATCTTGATCTAATCTCTGTCTCAAAACTTTATAAGATTAGTTTTTCAGATGTCCTAGTATATAATTATCAGATCTGTACAAATCCTAATCATCTTCTTCAGTGAAGAATTGAGTGTTGTAATATTATCCGATGTACTGGGGGTATTGAGCATGGTTGATAGAGATTTCTCAGTGATGCTTTATCTGACTTCAACTTTGATAAAAAAAAAATTGTGTTGTGAATGGTCCTTTAATAGATCTACTGATGAGTTCTGATTTGAGTTAATGTTTTAGTCCTTGTTCAGCAAGCTGTGAACATCTCCATTAGCAAACTATAAACATTTCCATAGGTGGTCACTTTTTTTTTGAAAGTTGAAAATGTTTAATTTTTCTGTAATATGTAATATATTGGAATATAATTGTCATGGATATTGGTATTGCATTGCAAAAAAGTAATAACTTATAGAGTTGTTTCATTAATTCTATCCCACTTTCTTTCCGAATTCAATTTTGATTTTCTCTGTCCATTTTTAAAGGCATTAGTCCTGTATATTTTGGCATATAGCCTTTTGGAACACCCTGTACATGTTGGAGACATTTTGATATCAATGTACACATTTATTGCTTGATAGTATTGGGTGTATGAAGCTTTATTCACCCAAGAAAAATCATATACCTTGAGGACAATGCCCAATGGGATATGATTATACCCTGAACAGTCCATATAATTTATTATACCAAATCAAAAACTATTCTCAAATTTTAGACTGGCAACATGCAGTTGACTTTTATACATTGTAAATCACATTTTTTATATTAAGGTAGCTCACTTATACCTTTATGACACTACGTTACAAGATGATGATTTAAATGTTTTGTGAAATTATTTGTATCGATCAATTTGTGTGACTATCATCGTAGCTCAGTGGTTAAAGCATAGGGCTGGTAAACCATAGATATTGAGTTCAAATCCGCCAAAGTCTTTTGTTCATATACGTGTTGAAATAAAAAAAATTGAAAATTATGTTTTTATCCATATTTGCATATTTTCTGCCTTTTTAGCATATATACTTAACATATATCATCATATCTTTTATGATTAAATCAATTCGTACTAAAACTATTTCAGAGTGTAGTGAGCCACCTTAAGAGACTTTATTTTTGCAAGGATGCAATTCGATGTTATAAAAAAAATTTAAAAATATTTATTCGGTATATACATACATACAAACATACATACATAAATACCAAGGATAACCCATGAAAGCTCAAAAGCTTATTTCCAATGGGGTCCTTTGATGCACAGATGTTTGCGCTAGGGGGTCATTTATGTGGGAGGAAACCGGAGTACCCGGAGGAAACCCACGTGTCCGAGCGGGCGACCGCCATACCCTCTCACATACAACCACTGCCGATCATGGGGATCGAACTCGGGTCACAGCAGTGAGAAACGAGAGCGCTACCTCTGCGCTACCCGGACTTTTGTGAATTATTATTTATAGATTAAATCTTCTATGATTAAGAGTTTATTCATGTGAACTAAATTGTCACAAATGACTATAGTACAGGTTTGAATAATCAACATTTGATTGTAATGTCACGGTGCTTATGCAGACCACCTCTATAATGTTATTGTTATCATCTATGAAGAATCAGATGGAAAAGACGGAAGAGTGTCCGAAAATTTGATTTGCAATCTTTTATTTCAAATATGTTTGTCATCCTCAGTCACATGACTGAATAAACCAAATCTTGCGGATGAGGTACAACAATTTATGGTTTTTTTTGGAACACTTTGGATTCCATTGACTTTTGCAAAAGGAAAAAAGTGAGTTTATATTAATGAGGTACTCTACATCGTCATAATAGCTGACTTCCTTTTAAAACATGGATGAAAATATAAATATCAGCAATATGTGTCTATTCATTTCAAAACTCATCGTCTAACTGAGTATAGCTCGATCAGTAGGTTAAATTAGCATGTTGATTGCTGAACTGTAGATGGCAGGTTCGAGTCTAGCAGGTGTTTTAAATTTTTTTCAGATTGCTTTCTACTAAAACTGCATTTTTTGACTAAATAAAGTAAATTGGAAAGTTTTCAACTTCAAAATATTGTTATACATATCCTCCACTTTTCATCCATATCAAATTTCTCTGGTGTAGCATACCTCCTTAATTGGGATTTGTTTGCTTTTTTTGCACTGACTGGTTACCATGTTTGTAAAGGGCTCAAACAAAAAATACCAAAATACTTTAAAGTTGTGAGTTATTTATTAAGGTATTTTATAAAAATATTGAAAATACCATCAGATCTCAAAGTTTTGTTTTTTCCATCATGTTTTACTGGATTAAATATCCATCCATTCCAAAACTTCTGCTGGTTTCTCCATTCAACATGTTGGAGGATCTATTTCATTTCAAATGGATGGACTTTCCATCCAAAAAATTGAACCCAACATTTAAAATAAGCGAATGGTAATACCATATTGTGTTCAAAGTCAGCATCATGCCATCATCCCGATTCTTAATGTATATGTAACCAAATAGTGCTGCATTTATCAGTTAGGTGACCCATGGAATTGACAGAAAAAATGTGAAGGATGGAGTTTCATGTTCGTATGCTATTGTGCTGGGTTCAAAAAGAATTATTGCACCTTCTTGCATTCTGCTTTGATTTGTATTAAAGTGCTTTTTCAAAATGTGCACATGGGGCATAAGTCTTTTGGTGGATGAGGTAAATTATATTTAGGGTACAAAGTATATCCAAGAACTAAGCATAAATTTCAGAGATGTACAAGTTACTTTTTATTTGGAGGTTACAATCAAGAGTGAAATGTGATGGAAAATGATTGTGTACTCACATGTGATGCTAACTTTTCCAGTCTGGTGCTCTGTAACAGATTAGTGCCTTGACCCTCTACCGGGGATGTTGATTGGGTGGTTTCTTGATAATGTCCATTGGAGAAACTTCCATTGGTAATGCTTTCATAGCCACTGGTTCTGGAGGATTCAGAGGACTGGGTTTGTGTTTCCATGGCATCGTTCTGGTATCGACTGCTCCGTGTGATGAAAGTTTGTCTTTTTCCAACAGAAATTTTCTGTGTGATGCTGTTTTCCATTACTTGTACACTTCACAGACAGGCCAAGCTTTATTTTTGTTGGAGCTATAGTTTTTTCTTTTTGGTTTCAAAAAGTCTTGACAATGGACTATTCATTAAGATGAGTAAAGAAATTGTTTACTGTGTAAGCAATCTTTTTCAGCATGGCAAGTCAAGGGATACAGGACTAGCATTACATTAAACAATTGGAGCAAGATTGAGCATGAAGATGCTTGTCAATGAATGAGGCATTTTAAATTTCCTAATGACTAAAAATTAGACAAGCACTGCATTCATATTTGTGGGGGTAAAATTTTAAATCGAAATTGTAAAAACCCAGCCCAAAGAATATGTTACCACAATCATGTATTGTAGAAAAACATTTAATTTCTGTACTTTGAAATGCAACCTTGTAATTTAATGATGGGGAATTTTTGTAACCAGTAGTCCTTGCATTCACTGGACCTTTAAATATAATTTCTTAGGTTATACGTTTAATGACCCACTACTTCTTTAACAATTAACAGAAATCCTAGTCTTTTAAAGGGACTCTTAGAATAACAGCACACTTTGAATATTGTATTCTTAACAATTAATATATATGTGCATTTATTGGTTTACAGAGACAGATTTGTTTCTTTTCTGAAATGTTAAAGTTTAAGTATGCAGTAAGGATAAGAATCATGCAAGGGGGATTCTGCCTATGTGCAGGTAAAGGGAGCTAACTCTTACATTTTCTTCTTCAGTTTACCATTTATGCACATGAGAGCACAATTGGACAACAGATACTGAATTTGAAATACAGTGGCACTGCTCAGCAGACGTCGTGGATGAGCAGACGACAGAAGATTCTGTATGGCCTGATCCTTATTGTCTGTCCTTGGCTGAGGGAGCGGACAGATAACTTGCTCAATTTTGTAGGGTTGTCACAATACCACAGGAAGGTACCTGTCCTTTATGTACATAATTGATTCTATAAAAGCTTTGTTAATGCATGTGATAATTAAAGTAACTTGGTCTGTACCTTAGTTACTTTCCCCCACTGCCTTTAAAAAACAGATCCAAAATGTGTACTTTTCATTAGCGTACCTGATCTGAAAGCTGTTACGAACTTTTCTTTTCAAAGTTTGTCCATAGTCTGTCTGTGTTTTTAATTTCTTCTCAATAACCACTTGGCCAATATGGACCAAACTTGACAAAAGCATCCATAGGTAAAGGGAATTTGTTCAAATGAAAGGCCATGTCCTTTTTTATCAGTAAGAAATAGTAAACATAGGGTAGGGTGCTTAAGAAATCTTTTCAGGAATCGCTGAACCAGAAAAGCCAAAACTTGTATGAAAGCTTCTTTATATATATAATGAAGGTTCAAGTTTGTTTAAACCATCAACCACAGGCCAGGACAGGACCATGATAGAGGTTCATAGGGATATACATGGAAATTCTTCAAAATTCTTCTCCAGAACCGCATGGATACAATATGTTAGATTAGTGTGAAAGCATCCTCATGTAATGTAGATTCAAATTTGTTCACCACCATAGCCCCTGAGACTAGGATAGGGCCAGAAGAGGGGTTTAAGAATGTAGGAAAATTCTCTTAGATAGGAATTCTTTGAAAATCACCTCATTATGTGAAATTGATGTGTAAGCATCCTGATGTAGTTATATTTTAAGTTTTTAAAAAAAATCCTTACACCTGGTGCCAGGGTGAGGGTCAGTTATTGGTTAACATGGAGAAATACAATTATTCAGGTGAGCAATGTGGCTACAGACCTCTTGTTCATTATTTTTCTTTAGTAATAGAACACAACAACACATGCTAGTGTAGGTACAGGTTCAATACTTATTTTATTGGTCCTGATATATTATATATTCATAACTTAATCCTATCCAGTTGAAATTTTCTATGTCAATTTAAATTTTGAAAGAGTTTGGAAAGGACTTTGTTTTACGAAGGAAGGATTGTTTAATGAAAATGTTATATGACTTCATGATTTTACTGTTTATGTTTCATCTAATATATTGTCAGTATTTATACCCCTAGACATGTATTTCATTTTTGTAATTTATAATACATGTCGCTTGAAACTAAGTAAATGTTGTAAATTCATTAATTTGGTTGATAATTTTCCCAAACAGAACACTGATAATTAAAACATTAATATTGATTTAACCGACTTTGTTTTGAAAATTTAGTTTCCCTGTGGAATCATCAATATTTGTGGATTTTATGGGCTTCCCTTACCTACAAATTTTCATCTCCATGAACAATTATACACAAGTTTAAGTTTCTTTTTTATATCCTGATTACATCATGTGTCTATAGACAACATTATTCATATGTCACATTATAGGTTTTATAAAGACAATAATTGAGTTGTTTATTTCAGAAAAAACAACTAATTAATTGCAATTAATCATTATTATTACATAATATATAGTGTAAATATAAGCAATGTCACATTTTACATGTGCTGTCAGAATTATAATAAAATTACAGTTCAACGAAACCTTTATTTACATCAGTTTTCTGCGCAAAAGTGGATTTTAAGTACAAAAAGGTCAAATTAAACACACTGTATCTCAATGGCAAGCATTATGACCCCTATTTTTATACCCCATGCAACAAAGTTGCAAAGGGTTTAATGTTTTTGACCCGTCCGTCAGTCTATCAGTCCGTCAGTCCCTTTTTTTGTCAGCACAATTCCTCTGAGACTGCTCAACAGAATTTCGTGAAACTTTGTAGTTAATAAGGAAACACTGTGTAGATGTGCATATTCCCAGAAAATTCTGATTCAATGATTTTTCTGGGAGTTATGCCCCTATTGATCTTAGAATTTTGAGTCCATCTGTCCTGGTCTTGCAGTAATGCATAACATTACCATTCCTTATGTGAGACATTGTCAAGCAATATTGGAGCATGGGGTATGTCAGCTTGCTCACCTCTGCTTTCTTTCATTGTTTTTCTATTTATTATACCCCTTCAATATAGTGATTAATGCTTCCTAAAGAATTGACAATGTTACAAAACTCAGGTTTAAACCTCTGGTTCATGCTTACTGACACAAGTAAAGTTTATGAATTCATGTTGTCATTTACAGATCCAGAGAATTCTGAAATGGCTAGACATTAGTCTGAAGCTAGCAGCAGTTCTTAACTTTCTGGTATTCCTTCAAAATGGGGTGTACCAGACAATAGCTGAGAGGATACTGGGGATACAGGCAATGTTCCCAAACAGACAAGGTGTCAGACAGGTGGGTATTCTAAACAGACAAGGTGTTAGACAGGTGGATGTTAGGGATCCCAAATAGACAAAGTGTTAGACAGGTGGGTGTTAGGGATCCCAAACAGACAGGTGTTAGACAGGTGGGTGTTAGGGACACAAACAGACAAGGTGTTTGACAGATGGGTGATAGAAATCCCAAACACACAAGATCTTAGACAGGTGGCTGTTAGGGATTCCAAACAGAGAATGTGTTAGACAGGTGGGTGTTAGGGATCCCAGACAGACAAGGTGTCAGACAGGTGGGTGTTAGGGACACAAACTGACAAAGTGTTAGACTGGTAGGTGTTAGGGATCCCAAACAGAGAATGTGTTAGACAGGTGGGTATTAGGGATTCCAAACAGACAAGGTGTTAGACAGGTGGGTGTTAGAAATCCCAAACAGACAAGGTGTTAGGGATCCCAAACAGACAAGGTGTAGACAGGTGGGTGTTCGGAATCCCAAACAGACAAGGTGTTAGACAGGTGGGTGTTAGGGATCCCAAACAGACAAGGTGTTAGACAGGTGGATGTTAGTGATCCCAGACAGACAAGGTGTTAGACAGATGGGTGTTATGGGCACAAACAGACGAGGTGTTAGACAGGTGGGTGTTAGTGAACCCAGACAGGCAAGGTGTTAGACAGGTGGGTGTTAGGGATCCCAAACAGACAAGGTTTCAGACAGGTTGGTGATAGAAATCCCAAACAGACAAGGTGTTAGACAGGTGGGTGTTAGAAATCCCAAACAGACAAGGTGTAGACAGGTGGATGTTAGTAATCCCAAACAGACAAGGTGTCAGACAGGTTGGTGATAAAAATCCCAAGCAGACAAGGTGTTAGACAGGTGGGTGTCCCAAACAGACAAGGTGTCAGACAGGTGAGTGTTAGGGATCCCAAACAGAGAATGTGTTAGACAGGTGGGTATTCCAAACAGACAAGGTGTTAGACAGGTGGGTGTTAGGGATTCCAAACAGACAAGGTGTAGACAGGTGGGTGTTAGAAATCCCAAACAGACAGGTGTTAGACAGGTGGGTGTTAGGGATCCCAAACAGACAAGGTGTTAGACAGGTGGGTGTTAGAAATCCCAAACAGACAAGGTGTTAGACAGGTGGGTGTTAGAAATCCCAAACAGACAAGGTGTTAGACAGGTGGGTTTAAGGGATCCCTAACAGACAAGGTGTTAGACAGGTGGGTGTTAGGGACACCAGCAATGTTCCCAAACTAATATCTGATATATAAAGTTGTTGTACTTTATCACTTAAGGATATGCGGGACGATGATCACGTGATGGTTGCGAATATATTATAAATTTAGAACTGGACGCAGCGTAGTTAAAGCTTCCCGAGAAAAATCACAATGCTTTACAGACAGATTTACACATGACACTTGGTAGCGGTAGCAAATTACAACAAAATGTGGTGACATTTTCCCCGCGATACAACGCCATGACTTACTTTTTTATTGTGACATCATATAGTGTGTTGATTAAATTCTTGTCAAATGATAAGTTTTATTTCTCTTTGATATTAATTACAAAGTTTCCCCTTTTCATATACATTGTATATATTATATATATGTATAGTATGCGCCACAGTTATTTTGATACACTGTAGTATAGCCTATAAGTCACAGAAATCACTCCTACATGTATGCAATTTGCATCTAGGCATTTAGAAAGAGAATGCATAAACAATGACTCTGTGCAAGTGTAAGATGAGGATTATTTGTTGATATTTACTATAGTACATGTAGTGTGAAACTAGAACTGGACACATATCTCTCTAACTATTTTATAAAACATTTTTATGAAACACTGCTGCGGAAATGGTAACAAATGTAAAAAAAAAAAAAAAAACAAAAAAAAAAACATGACATACGTCGGAATGTATGCGAGAAGCAGACGTGCGAAAAAGAAAGAAAAAAATTAAATTTTGTAATGCAAATAAATTGAGACTGTCCCCCCCCCCCCCCTTACTTTTAACAGTAGTTGTAAATGAAAAGAATATAAGCTTGAAAGTTATTTTTTAAAAAATATTTTGCCAACCCTAACCCTAAAGTGAACATATCAATGTATAACTTCAAGGATGCCTACCTCAAAATCAAGATTAGCTTCATCCCTTCATATTTCTACAGGAAGTTAGGTATATGAATAGCTTTTAATTGAAGTATTTGCAAAAAAATTTATTGACAGACTAATTTCCACCCCAAATACTTAAATTTTCCCAATTTCTTATTATGTGGCTATGTTTAAGCATGTTATTATTATTTATTTTATATTCTGCATATATTCTAAAGATTAATGTAAAAGATATATATAAAAATTCCATCAAATCATATTTTTTTTAAAATTGAAAATCGGAATGATCTTGTAAAATTCACAATTTTCAAAGGGGGGGGGGGTAATTCAAAGCTTATTACCTCCCTTGTATACCAAGAAAGTGGTCGTGAAATTTATACACATTGTAAAGGACATCCCGATGGTGCTTCATGAAAAAAAGAAAAAATATTCATTGACTAGTTATTTTTGGCCACATCGTCCCGCATGTCCTAAAGCATGATGCCAAAAATGAAATTAAGAAATTGGAGTGGTTGTAATATGTATTATGAAAACGTTTACTGTATATATTTACCATAATATTCTGAGAGATTGTAATAATTTTGTAGGTCAGTTTTGAATATATGACAAGGGAATTGCTCTGGCATGGATTTTCTGTAAGTATGTCTTCTTGAATGTTTCTACCGATACTTCTATGTAAATTAATGTACCTGTTTTAATCATTATACCACAGTAAATGACACAACAGAATACAGTAAAACTCGAATATAGCGAACACGGATATAGCGAAATTACGGCTATAGCGAAGTGAAAACGATTTCCCCGGCAAATTCTTTATATATTCTATATAAAAACTGCGTCTATAACGAACACGGATATAGCGAATTTACGGATATAACGAAGTAAATTCCTATTCCCCTTGAATTAAAAATGAACGTTAAAATCACCTTTTATAACGAATTTATTTTTTTCATTTTTTAAAACTCTTTGTGATTTTTAACAATCGTTTTCCATGGACATAAAGGATCCACACTTATTACAAAATTTATGTCTATTTTTTCAAAAAAGGTTGTTAACGCAAAATAATACTTACACATGCGTTTAGGAAATATATTGTCGGTATTGTTTACTATTCTCGTTAATTAAATTTGAAGTTTGATTGCATTTATTTTATCGTACACTCCTTTATTTGTGTAAAGCAACAAGTAAATGTCAATTGCAATAGAATGTACATGTATGTATTGCGCAAAATTTTGTTGACATTTCTCTCTCGACATGTTCTTGCATGACTTAATAATCCATCAAGATAAATTATCATATATAAATCAACGTGTATATTTCTTGTATAAAAATATTTCTTCTCGAAAATATATAGGCTTCATTTCTTTTAAAGACAATACAAACGCAAGTATATCGATTGCTGCTTTCTTAGAGAACTGATACATGTAGAACAAATCAGTTTTATAACGAATTCGTTTTATAACGAATTCGTTATATTTGAATTATGAATTCGCTATAAACGTATAGCGAATTATGCTTATAGCGAATTTTTATAGAGGGTCCCCAGAAATTCGCTATATCAGAGTTTTACTGTACTGCATACACTTGTATTTCTCGTCACGTAGCCTTCCAATTTCTTCGTGTCACTACAATTGACTTTTCTTTCCTTCTAAGGAGTTCTTGTTTTTTACCCTTCCCTTGATCAATTTCCAACGTGTGAAAAACTTTGTGCGGAGCCACATCTTGCGGAGACCTGACGACCCTGCAGGGGATGGCCTGAGGGTGATGGAGTGTGCTGTATGTGAGGACGTCCCCACAAATCCCCAGGAAATTGGCTGCCCACACCTGTTCTGTTACTACTGTGTACAGGTAAATTTCTCATTCTACTAAGAAATTATTGTTCATGTGATATTATGACTGTCAAGGAATATTTTCTGAATGATAGTAGTTACAGATATTAGTGATAATTACTATAGCTACTTATGTAATAGTTTGTAGAATATTGCAATTTACAATTCTGGTGCTTTACGAGTCAAAATCAGCAAGCATTTCATGGAAAGTTAAAGATTTTGTTTTTCAAAAGCTGTTGATATATATTTGATTTTATCCCACTTAATACAAAAACAAATCTTAAAAAGTACCAAAATGCATAGGTCACTGTGATTTTAAAAAAATATTTGACAAGGGGAGATAACTTATAATTAACACTAAATGTCAATTAATATTTTATTTGATAAAGTGTTATTTGGTATTTTCAGAAAATGAATAACTTTAATTAGAAGTTTACAGGCTGATAATAACACACTGATCTGATTTTGATCATTCATTGATCGTTTTCAGAGTAACTACAAGGCAGATCCAAACTTTTCCTGTCCAAGATGTCGAACGAACATTCCAGTTGTTGCCAGTATACGCCCATATAGAGCTGTTATTTCATAGGCTCAAGAAACATGTACCCATTGTCTTTCAAACTTGTGTCCATTAAGATGAGTGGCAGAAAGGTTAAAAATACAAAATGAACAACTAATAATTCATAATTCAATGATAATAATCATGTTTGAATTCCTTTGATGATAGAAGTAATTTATCGCTTAAGGTGAGTGCTCTGTATACATTACACATATTTATCTTTTTACAGGGTGTGTGTGTGGTATGTTGTTTGTCATATTGAACAAAGTACGGAAACTGATAATTATGACGTTTACATCAAATTACAGGCTCATGCACCATCTAGCATTAGTTCTGATAATGTCTGTTCTTCTTTCCACACCATATAACATCCTTGGTGATCATTCATCTGGCAACAGTATGTTGATTTGCAGTTGAGTCTATCAATTTTGTTATAAGCCTGTCTGTAATGTATTTCAGTATGTTTTTGAAAATCAGTTGTTCATTTTGTATTAATGTCTTTTTTACCCTTTCTGCAATCCATACATTTAGCTTTAATAAAACATTTTAGAAGATTTGAATTGTGCTTTTTTATATTGAGGGATTTATGTGAGGTGGATAAGGTAATGTAGTGGAGGAGGGGTGGAGAGTGGGAAGGAGCTGGACAGGAGGAGGGAGGGAAGGGCATAGCAGTAGAAATGAAGAGGGAGGAGGGAGGACAGGAGAATTGAAGAGGGAGGGATGGGATAGAACAAGAGGAATGAGGACGGTGGAAAGGGGCATGACAGGAAGATTGATTGATATCTTGTTTAACGTCCATCGAGAAAATCTTTCATTCATATGGAGACATCATCATTGCCAAAGAAGGGCTGCAAAATTCAGACCTATGCTTGCCTTTGAGCAGGGAGGGACCTTAAATCATGCCACACTTACTGTGACACGGGACCTCGGTTTTTGCAGTCTCATCCGAAGGACCACCCCATTTAATCACCTTTTACGACAAGCAAGGGGTACAGAGGACCTATTTTAACCTTGATCCACACGGGACCAGGACAGGAAGAAGGAAATGACAGGAGGAGGGAGGGAAGGGACAGGAGGAATGAAGAGGCAGGACAGGAGGAGGGAGAAAAGGGACAGGAGGAATGAAGAGGCAGGACAGGAGGAGGGAGGGAAGGGACAGGAGGAGTGAGGATGAAGAGCAGGACATTAAGGAGGGAAGTTGAGGGATGGAAGGGGCAGGACAGGAGGAATGAAGATTTATATATATGATAGTATAATCCTAAGAGAAAGTTGTAATCCATGACTTTAATATTTGTAATGTTCTCCAGTAAATGTACCACCGCCATGTTTATGTTTATATTATTTGTAATATTGTACCGATAAGCTGTAAAGCTTAAAGTAATAACTTGAACTTGATTTGAACTAACTTGAATTTACATTACATGAGGATGCTTGCATATTTAAAATATGACTAATTATGGCCCTTCTCCTGAGAAGTTTTTAAAAGATTTTCCCTATAAATCCCGTGCAAAACTTTTATCCCCTATTGTATCCACCCTACCCTCGGGGGCTATATTAGAATAATTTGAATCGCTACTCGATAAGGTGTCTTTCACATAAGCTTTGTCTTTTCTGATTCAGTTGTTTTTTAAAGAAGAAGATTTATAAGACATGCCACCATATTTTTCACTATTTGTTAAAGCTGTATGGTCTGTCTATTTTTTTTCAATACTCGGTTGATAAAGCTGTATGGTCTGTCTATTTTTTTAATACTCGGTTGATAAAGCTGTATGGTCTGTCTATTTTTTTCAATACTCGGTTGATAAAGCTGTATGGTCTGTCTATTTTTTTAATACTTGGTTGATAAAGCTGAATTAGTTTTACCTATGTTCACATGTGTATATTTTTTCTTCATCATGTTAACTCGGTTAATGCAGTTACTCCATTGAAAAGTAGAGCATGGAGACCAGTATATAGATGGTTCATATCCAGTTAATTCTGCTACCTCAACTTTTATTCTTCCTTCGTTTTTAAACGTATGGTCTGTTCTTTTAGGACTGGTGTCAATTTTGCCGATTCGAAATCATGTCTGCTATGCGTCTATAAATACTTCCCCATGGGGATCTGGATTAAAATAGGTCCTCATACCTCTTGCTTGTCGTAAGAGGCGACTAAATGGGGCGGTCCTTTGGATGAGACCGCTAAAACCTAGGTCCCGTGTCACAACAGGTGTGGCACGATAAAGACCCCTCCTTGCTCAAAGGCCGTGAGCGCCAAGCATAGACCTCAATTTTTCAGCCCTTCACCGGCAATGGTAACGTACATAACTCGGACGCAGCTGTCTAAATTTAGATTTGAATGAGCGTAAAACAACGAAGATACTAAGGAAATATTAGGAAGTATTTGCTATTTGTTTCTTTTAAACAAAAAGGGGAAAGACTTATAGCACGGTAATAAAATACATAGCCTTACAAAGAGATATGATTGGACACGTGACTGTCTCTTGATTTGTCTTCTGGATGTGTATTAGAAATAACGAGTGACCTTTGATTGTAAACATCAATTTAAACCAAATAATACTGGTAAAGTGTTTTTCCATCGGTTGAACAATTTCGAATATCCTGTACCCAAGGATTCTTTTTGGCCAGTGGTTCTGGAGAAGTTGGAAATATGTAAATTCAAGTTTACGAATGGACAGACAGACAGACGACAATTGATCAGAAAAGCTTACCTGAGCTATTGCTCAAGTGAACTAAAAAGCCACATTTTTCAAGTGAGCTAAAAAGCCACATTTTTGTGTGTGTTTTGTTGGTTTACGGAATTCTTATTTAAAATCATTTCTGAGAAAATAATGGTCAGTCTAAGATTAGATTAAGAACAAAACCAGAAATATTGAGAACAAAACATTACTGCATGTTTACCCAACATGCTTTGTGATATCATTTAGGATATACATATGAGGTCCTCAGACAGAATTGAGTCCAAAGTTTCTCATAAAAAGATATGTTTATTTCTATTCAGGCAGCATCAATTTTTGTTGGATCGACGAGAATAAAAAAAAAAACCTTGATTTTTCAATATCGAAAAAAAATGGTGCGTGTAGACACAAGTTGTATTTAATACGAAGTCGATTTTGGAAACATATTAAAGATGCAAAATAGTGGTAATTAAAATCAATGAAAAATGTTACATTTATTCCATAACTAATATTTTTGTAAACAAAGTTATGTAATCCTGACCACAGGCACCTGTTGTGTATTGTTGGTAAAAAAAACCTTTTTCTATCTATTTCTTTTTTCCATTTCTCGATGAATGAATGAATGTGACCTTTGATTGTAAACATCAATTTAAACCAAATAATACTGGTAAAGTGTTTTTCCATCGGTTGAACAATTTCGAATATCCTGTACCCAAGGATTCTTTTTGGCCAGTGGTTCTGGAGAAGTTGGAAATATGTAAATTCAAGTTTACGAATGGACAGACAGACAGTCTGAATGAATGAATGAATGAACTCGAGCACGACATGTCTGACAAGTCTACATGATCTTTAATCTTATACTTAAGATAACGAAAGCTTTTATCACAAAATATGAGGAACAATAAGCCTGTTTACATTATGGGGATATAAAACTTTGGAAGCGTGAGATAACAAGCTTCCATATTTTTTTATAGTGGCAAATCAGGAGGGTGGTTTGCACCTCCTTATGTTAAACATTGCAAACAAATATTGCAATTTTGAGGTCTTCAATTCCCTTTTTTTTGAGCCGAAAAAGGTACAAACTTGGTGACAGTACCAATACAATTGTTGCGCACTGATTAAATTGATGCGCGCATAAATTCAGCTGATTTGAGCAATAATTGATTTGATATGCGCATTATCTAAGGCATTAATTGAATTGATGTGCGCAATAATTCAATTAAAAGAGCAATAATTCAATTCTTGTGCACATTAGTTGAACTGATGTGCGCATTAATTGAATTATTACTATCTTCAATTGAATTGTTGCGCGAATCAAGTCATTTTGGTGATATCAATAATATATTTAAATAGAGCAACAATCAATTATTGCACGCACAAATTCAGCAGCATAATTGATGCTATCAATAAGTCAATCAATTCTTTATTGAAGATATCATTACTGGGTGGAAGAGATCTGCGCGCATGAAATGAAATAATATCTTCAAATAATTAAAAAGATGTCTTCAGTTATTTTGAGTTTATGTTAATTTGGCGCTCCATAGTCCTAGAGTATGTAAAATGTCATCTGTAACATAATCGGGGTTTCAACCTCGCGTATCACCCACTACTTAAACTCTGTACCGTCCGCTACCTTGTTACACTTACCAACAGTGCATGCTCTCAAGCAACCTATACTCTTTGATTTGACAAGTTTATCTCTGCTTATCGTGATATTATTTTGATCTGTACAAAGTGAAAGATATGTACCCCGTTTAAAGAGGTATATACATATGGACGACATTGTAATCATGAAATTTTAATAGAGTAGAAAAAAAATGTGAAAACAAACTCGTTAAAACGATTTAGAAAATTGCAGAAAACTGGAATTTGTGCCATGTACGTCTGGTTTTCAGAGTCATTGACTCTCGTGGGGTGCTTGTGTACATGACATATCATAAGTATGTTAAATACAAAGTGTTATGCCCTTTACAAAGAGGGTATAAACATATAGAATAATCTTTATGGGTGTGGGTAAAAAAAAAATCTTGTGATGCAGAACTTCCATAAAATAAAATGTCAGATTTAGATCTACTGAATACCACTTCGATAGAAGTGGGTCAAAACATGATTGGTTGTTTGTATATTGTTTAACGTCCCGCTCAAGAATCTTTCACTCATATGGAGACGTCATCATTACCGATGAAGGGCTGCAAAATTTAGGTCGCTTATGGACTTTGAGCAGGGAGGGATCTTTGTCGTGCCACGCCTGCAGTGACACGAAACCTCAGTGTAATTGCGGTCTCATCCAAAGGGTCGCCCCATTTAGTCACCTCTTACGATAGGCAAGGGGTACTGAGGACCTATTATAACCCGTTAAATCAAGGACCGTGCAACACATGGACCATAGGCATGTGTTTCGAACAGAAGCTTGATATTCTCTAGGCTGAAATGAAAACCTTTTTTTTTAAATCTTGAAGCATGTAAATATTTCACTACAAGTCTTATTGCTAGAGCTGTATAATTGATATATATGAACATTGTAGCTTTGACCTCTAACCTCATAATTAAAGGTCATCTTTCTATTTGATGATCTGGACCTTTTAAAGTTCAAATACAACAAGGGGCACAATCTGGTCTTATTAATAAGTTCCATACCATAATACAATGATATTAATTTGGTAACAAAATACCTTAATCCTGCTGCTCACGACCTCGAACGTCGTTTTTGATTTCAGTAGCTCATTGCAGTTTCACAGATGATGTCCATTTTAATTTGTTGAGTACCGGTGAGGTGTTGCCGTGTATGTATACATCTATATATATATATATATATATATAGATAAATTAGACTCCACTTTTATTAAGAATACTAAAAACCTGTTTTTTTCAAAATCCATACAAAACCATATACTGTACTGTCACATGCTAAATTGACAAAATTACGAAAGCCGATTAGGATCACTTAAAAAACAAAAAACAACAAATTCTTAGGCATAATGCGAATCAAAGGCGTTATAACGGAAAATAAAGGCGTATTAACGAGAAGTAAAGACGTAATAACGCAAATAAAAGCGTAATAACTCAACACAAAGGCGTAATAATGCATAACAAAGGCGCTAAAACGCGGGGGGGGGGGGGGGCGCAATAACGAGAATAAAAGGCGTAATATTTAACACGAAACAAAGGCGTACTAACGCGAAAGAAAAGCGTTATAACGCAAATGAAAGGCGTACAATCTAATTAAAATTAGATCCTAGAATACGCTCACAATCGCTACAATAGGATCTGACATAACCCCATAGAATGTCATGTCCACATGGCTTGTAATATTATGAGAACTATCGGCCAGTCAGATTGCGCCCTATAGACAATGATGGCTATTTAGGCGGTTCCCGGCAACTCGTACACAAGTTGCCGTAATCTCTCTTCCACAAAGTTTATTTTACACTGTGAAATTGTATATTCTCGCAAAACGAATCTCAAATTTTCGCAATAATGACTAATCTATTTCATTCATACAAACAACGAAACGTCCGATATGAAATTGTGAATTCCGATTTATGTATGAATAGGATTGGGTACGGTTTGAATAGTTTTTAAGATGGTTTTCACAAGGAATTTACCGCCAGTTGACGTAAACGGTGCATTGTGACGTCGCATCTAGCTGCGATGTGTTTTCTTTCAAACCAAACAATCGCAGCCATTTTCCTTGAATTGTGAACACCGACGATTTCATAGACGATGCGCTGATTGGCTAACCTAAGGTTCACATGAACATGACCCCTAGTCGGGTTATGTCAGATCTTCTTACACAGTGTCTACGGATCTGAGAAATCTGATTTTAATTAGATTGGAAAGGCGTAATAACTCGGAAGTAAAAAGGTGTTCAAATGCCTTTTAGAACTAGCGTAATAACGCAATTTCAAACGGTGTAATAACGTAAATAAAAAGGCGTTATTACGCATTTAAAAGGCATTATATAGTGCGAAGTGAAAAGGCGTTAAAACGCAAAAAGGTGTAATAAAGCGTATCAAAAGGCGTTATTACGCCTTTCAAAAAGAGCCCTCGATATAGGGCTGTAGGGGTACCAAAACCGCCTTTGAATTTACCAAATAGAATGTCTTCTCTATTCTGCACCTCCTCGACAAGGATTTCCTTTTCTATCTCAGTCCAATTCGGCCTTTTTCTCAGTAGAGGGGCGGGCGCGGATTTGAAAATGCATTTATCGTTTACGATTTGCAGCGCTACTTCGTAGTCTGACGACATATTGGGTTATACAGGGGATGCTTACTCCTCCTAGACACCTGATCCCACCTCTGGTGTGTCCAGGGGTCCGTGTTTGCCCAACTATCTATTTTGTATTGCTTGTAGGAGTTATGAGATTGATCACTGTTCGTTATCTTCACCTTGCACTGTACTGTATATAATGTACATGTAATTGCAGGCAACTTCTAATGGTGACGTCATTAAATCGTAAGAAAATTACAAAAAAACTACATGCTAAAGCATTGTAGTTAATGTAAACAACAAAGTGAAAGTGGATCGTCGAAAAGTAAGGCCCCTTGTAACAATGAAAACACGTTGAGTTATTTTGTCAAATCTCAACTCACGTGAGGTGAATCTGAGAGAGTTTGGTGGCAAGGCATTTTAGGAAAATCTCTGCTGAGGTAAAAAACTTGAATTTGAGTCTGAGTTTGAGTTTGAGATTTTTATATGTTGGTGGCCCCCAGGCCTGGGGACTCTCGTTGGTGAAGCCACATTTCAGACTTCTCTAATGATTGTTTATGGGGCGATCGAATGAAACAAAACTGATAAAGGGATAGAGAACAACAGAGTCAAACATAGAGCACCCTTAAAAGGGGTCGCATAGGCCTTTAAGGGTAATTTAGGTCATGATACATGTTAATAACAACTTAATCGTTGAAGAGTCCACCAAAGAAGTATGCAAGGCAAGATAGGGGACCCCTAGGACTATCGTTTTTGGCCCTTAGCATGGGATTGTAGGGGAGCCACCATTTTAATCATGTAGAAATGCTAATGATAATTCCATCTGAATGAACTAATATCGCTAATCTGTACAATACACTATAACATACATGTAGGATTCAACGTACACTGTTTATATACCTTTCATTCGCATTATTACGCCTTCTAAATCCACTCTAATATGCCTTTGTATCGCGTTATTACGCCTTTAATTTGTTTTATTACGCATTTCTTTAAGAAATAAGGTATCATTTAAAAATATTTATCGGGATATAAATACGGGTTGGTCACGTGATCAAATTCCATAAAGCCCGAAGGGCTTACAACTTACAGTTTTGATGCGCTTTCACTTTTGAAAAGCGAAGACGTTGAAGACCGACTTTGAAAGATATTCTGTGGATATTACGGAGTTAACAGAAGACTGAGATGGAGGAACATGAAGAACAGGGCGGCAGTCGTCAGGTGTAGGCAAATCATTTATAGACAGGTCAGAGGACGCAGCTCAGATGAATCTCCGGAAAGAACTGAACATCGCAGAGAATATGGAACTGCACGAAGGTAAGGGACGGTTTGGATTTGGATATGTAATTGTTGACAAACATGAGCTCACTGAACGCTTCTTTTGACTCGATAAATTTCTGTAAAAGGGTTTTAACGACGCCTCGCTTCGATGTCCCGACATAAACTTGGAAACCGACATCAATCACCTATGGCTGCTGTGGCACGGAAGCAGTGTGGTGTGTAGGTCTTAATGCACTTTCACGACTTATCGGCCATACATCCTTTGAATGACCTTTTTGCTAAAGCCTAATGTCATCGTCTAGCAGTAGGTACAATTCCGCATCACCGATGACCGGGGTGAAGTTGTAGCAGACGAAATTTTAGACATACAATAGTAAAATATTGTTTACAGAAATGCTTTTATCAATTATGGGTGAAAGTCCACTGCTTGGAATACAAATAAAACCGTAAATACATTTTGTGATGTTGATTTCATCTATTGATAGATTTCTGTAGTAAGTGAGAGCGATTGCTAGATGCGTATTGCCTTAGTAAAAGTAGTACCTGTTACCTACTTTTAACAAATGTTCATACGCATACAAATGTTGACCCCGTAGTGGATTTATGCAGAGATAAATACGTATTGCTCGTAATAGTGTTATGTAGGAGAAAACAGTTGCAAATGTAAATATTTCAAATTATCACGCCTTTGATTCGCGTTACTACGCCCTTTGTTTTGCGTTTACGCCTTTCATTCGCGTTATTGTGCCTTTCTTTTGCGTTATTACGCCTTTGTTTCGTGTTATTACGTATTTCGTTTGCGTTATTATGCCTTTGTTTCGCGTTATTATTCCTTTCATTCGCGTTATTACGCCTTTTATTCGAGTTATTACGCCTTTTATTCGCGTTATCGGACCTTTCTTTCGCATTATTATGCCTTTCATTTGCGTTATTACGCCTTCGCTTCGCGTTATTATGCCTAAATATTTTGCGTTGTAACGCCTTAGATTCACATTATTACGTCTTCGTATCTTCGTCTCAGAAATAAACTCAATAGGTCTTTTCTTGACTCGTTCTTCGATGCAGAGGAGTATACACCCCGCAGGAGGGACAGGACATCCCACGGCGGAGGAGAATACACCCCGCAGGAGGGACAGGACATCCCACGGCGGAGGAGTATACACCCCGCAGGAGGGACAGGACATCCCACGGCGGAGGAGTATACACCCCGCAGGAGGGACAGGACATCCCACGGCGGAGGAGTACACACCCCGCAGGAGGGACAGGACATAACACGGCGGAGGAGTGGTGGTATTCAAGAGAGCGGACATTCCTTACAGGAAACGACGAAACCTTGCTCAACAGTGGAGTGCATTACGTTAGAAGTTACACGGGGGCTGTATAGAAATGGCTGATTCTAAGAACAAGTACATACAGACCATCATCTATTTACAATTTCAGTAAGTAAGTAGAGAAATGTTTCAGTGTTACCCAAAGTATTATAGTAAATGGTGACCTAAACTGCGATATGAATGTTCCAGTAAAATGTAAACCTTAACATGATTTGTGTGATATCAAATATAGTAAATAAATCAACTTGTTTTGAAAATACAATCACTGATTGCTGAAAAAGGGAAGGTAACGAACAGTGATCAATCTTATAACTCCTATAAAATATACAAAATTAAGAGTAGGACAAACACGGACCCCTGGACATACCAAAGGTAGGATCAGATGCCTAGCAGGAGTAAGCACCCCCTGTCGACAGGTCACACCCGCCGTGACCTCTACATCTCGATCGGGTAAACAGAGTGATCCATAGTCAAAATCAGTGTGTAAAGAACGGCCTAACAATCGGTATGAAACACGTCAGACAGCATTTTACCCACATGAAAGGTCCTATTGGTAAATTAGATCATTATATTACGACCATAAAATTTGCGAAATGCCGACTTTAAATGAGACTGTTGTTGAAACCCCTGTAACATCAACTTAATTGTCAGTATAGCTTACATCAATTTAAAAACTGATCATATGCAAAACAAGCTCTTGTGTATCAAATCAGTTGAAAGACATAGACACCATATGCAGATGATAATGGAATATTGTTAAATAAATATGGTAAGTTGGCGATTGATGAAGTTAATGTTATCCTTACAAACAATGTAACGCGGTTATTTGGATGTCAGAATATTGAGAATGGTTTATTCGTGATTTTCATCATTTCATAGGTGTTTTATCAAGGATTGTATACCGCCAAAATAAACGCAAAAAATAATATAGAGGAGCTTTCGGACTTTTGATATTGAAGAGATCAGAGCAGATATACAAAACATAAAAACAGAAGGTGGCAGTGATTATAAGCAGGGAACAGGTTAATGATATCGATGAAAATTTTGAAAAACCTTCCTTGTAAATAGCCAACAAGCGTGTACCTCTAAAAGCCAGGTGTACCAGAGAAAAGACAACTCCATACATGAATAGAAAATCAAATAAAACAATTTACACAAACGATATGCTAAGGTTAAAGTATGGAAAGTAACCACCATAGAACATACGATTGACTAAATCATAGAAACGATATATTTTTAGCCGAGTTGCAACGAAGTTGAACTCGGCTATTGGTTTGGTGACGCGGGCGGGCGGGCGGGTTGGAGGGCGGGCGGTTGGGCGTCAACAATTGGTTTCCGGATGATAACTCAAAAAGTTTGCAATCTAATCAAATGAAACTTTGATATATTGTTGGGTACCAGGTAAGGAAGACCCCTATTGATTTTGGAGAAAAATGATCAAAGGTCAAGGTCACAGTGACCGAATATAAAATGAAAATTTCAGAAATATTTGGTTTCCGAATGATAACTCAGAAAGTTTAAATCCGAATCAAATGATACTTAAAGATATTGTTATGTACCAGGTAAGAAAGACCCCTATTGATTTTGGAGAAAATGGATCAAAGGTCAAGGTCACAGTGACCGAAAATAGATTTAAAATTCCAAAAGGATTTTAGTTTCCGGAGGATAACTCGAAATTTTTTAATTTGAATCAAATGAAATTTGGATATATTGTTGGATACCAGCAAAGCAAGGCCCCTATTAATTTTGGAGAACAAAGGTCAAGGTCACAGTGACCGAATATAGATTGAAAACTTCAGACAAATATGATTTCTGGACAGTAACTCGAAAAGTTTAAAACTGAAATTAGTTCTTCACAATTATAAATATACCACGTCATTCCTGGCTTTACAATATATCCCATGCAACTCGGCTCATGCACCCCTGGGTGCATATACTGATTTTTTCTTCTAGATTGGAATGGCACGATTATACGCCGTCATAAAAACAACATAATAGAACTACAAAAAACAAAGAAATCTCGTCAATAGTATGAAGAGAAAATCAGTCACACAATGTTCTTGGAACGGTTGGGGGATATAAATCGGTAGAGTTTTGGTCAGCTACAAAACCTTTTATGTCAAAGAAAAACAAGGGCAATGATTTGTGTATTATTTTAGTAGAAAATAATGAGATATTTAAAAAAAAAAAACTCGGCCAAAGATGGTTGGCAGATGAAATTGGTAAGGGTGTTGATTTTAATCCAGATACACGTCAGAGAATCAAGACTATAAAAAACCCAAACAATTTGTTGTCTTTTGATTTTCATGCTACAAATTAAATACGACATTTTAGCTAAGTTACTTAAACCAGGAGCACCATCAATAAGTCATCAGATCTACATATGTATTACTTCGTCTTCCCGTTTCTTCCTCGACCATCTGAAAGTAACCCAAGCCTCATCTCTGTAAAAAAAAAAGATAATCCCCTAAGTAAGAAAAACTATTGACCAGTTGGTATATTGCCTCAGATTTCAAAATTATATGAAAGGGTCATGTCCAACCAGCCTTTGATTTATTTAGAAAAAAATTCTATAATCACCTGTGTGCAGTTAGAAAGGGACAGGTCTGTCAAGCAATTCTACTTAGGCTTCTTGTGGACTGGAAGAAATCACTAGATGAAAATAAGCATGTTACAGATGGTTAACGGATCTAGCATGTTACAGATGGTTAACGGATCTAGCATGTTACAGATGGTTAACGGATCTAGCATGTTACAGATGGTTAACGGATCTAGCATATTACAGATGGTTAACGGATCTAGCATGTTACAGATGGTTAACGGATCTAGCATGTTACAGATGGTTAACGGATCTAGCATGTTACAGATGGTTAACGGATCTAGCATATTACAGATGGTTAACGGATCTAGCATGTTACAGATGGTTAACGGATCTAGCATATTACAGATGGTTAACGGATCTAGCATGTTACAGATGGTTAACGGATCTAGCTAAGGTATTTGATTGTCTATCTCATGATATGTTATTGTGTAAAGCTGCAGCCAGCATAAGGTTTATCAGAAAATGTAGTTCAGCTGGTGAAAGATTACCTTACAAATAGAAAACAGTAGATCAAAGTATAAGGTGTATTAAGTAGCGTGTACCTCAAGGTTCAAATTTAGGATCATTGGTTTTTAATATATTTTTGAATGACATTTTTTCATTTTATCAGAAAGGGTAAGTTTTATACAACAATGCTGATGACAATACTATATCTCATTCTTATGAAAACTTTGATATTCTCATTAACACTCTATAGAGTAAGGAAGTTCAATTTTTATGAATCGGTTCAAGAAAATTGAATTTAGGCAAACCCCAGTCTGATTAAAACCACCCCCTCCTCCTTACACTCGTCAGTGTAAGGAGGAGAGGGTGGTGTTAATCAGACTGGGCAAACCCATGTAAGTTTCAAATATTAGCGATGGGAAAGAAAACATTCTATAAGTTTTCAAGTTTGGCAAGGCTTAGATAATGTGGAAAAAACTGTTAAGTCATTATGCATATCTATAGATTACATGTTAAATTTTGATAAGCATATAAAAACCGTATGCAGGAAAGCATCGCAACAAAGAAGTTTTTAAAAGTAAACAATGTTACATTTTTTTTATACTGTCAAATATAACTGTTGTCCTATGATTTGGTATATTTGTAGCAAAGGCAATATTCAGAAATTAACTTTAAACTCTATTCCATTTATATCTTAAGAGTTCATCAAATCATCGATGAAGATCGACTATCTTATACTTTAGTGTAGATAGACCCATTTAATGAGTGAAAGATGCAGCTGTAGCAAATCAAACATGCTGATCAAGATATAGGGTTCACGGCTGGTGTGACCGATCGATAGGGGATGCTTACTCCTCCTAGGCACCTGATCCCATATCTCGTATGTGCACATGGACGGCCGCGGGCATACGCAATTACACGTATAGCTCAACAGATCTGAATTCATTCTGTTGTCCATATGCTGTAAACATAATACGAAAGATAATTCAAAGTGTTTGAAATCTGAGTGGATCACCCAAATTACATTTAGAACCATTTGAAAGAATCAGGGTGGGGGTATTCTCACAAACAATAATACTAATAATATTTATTTATATACCGCCTTATATGATCATAAATAACCACTCTAAAGCGCTGCATACAATAAAAATGATACAGCATGTTATAAAAGTAGTAAAGGGAAATTACAATAGCATTAAAAGACAGATAATATCAAAACAATGATAGCAAAACACCAATAATGTGAAGTAAAATTACTAAAATTTAAAACATGCTGTGCATTAAGAAAGTTCCACGCCGTACAATCAAATGATATAAAATACAACAAGGCTGCATTATACATATAATAATACATTATAATATATTTTTTTCAGAGGACAGTCCCAAATTGATAGTTTAATAACTACAAGTAATAATAATCAAAAGTTTGAAACAAGCGGATCCAGGGAAGGGGAATCAATATACATGTATATGGTACTAACAAATCTTAACAGATATTCGTACAATCTCACACAATGAGTTTATCAAAGTGTACTAACGAACTAACAAATCACTCAAACAATTCAATTGATTGATTGATTGAATATTGTTTAACGTCCCTCTCGAGAATACAGTGGTGACCACTGCCGGTGAAGGACTGCAAAATTTAGGCCTGTGCTCGGCGCTTATGGCAGGGAGGGATCTTTATCGTGCCACACCTGTTGTGACACGAGACCTCGGTTTTTGTGGTCTCATTCGAAGGACCGGTCCATTTAGTCGCCTCTTCTTAGAATAGAACAAGGTAGTTACAGTGGCACAGCAAGACAAGATCGATTGTGTGAATTTTGTAATTTGAACGAAATTTAGGACGAATAAAATTTTATTTTAATATGTTCTTTGTACAAAAACCTCAGATATCTGCATACATAAAAAAGTATTATTGTTCGCATGCTTCTATGTTTAAACTGGTACAACTGATGTCAATTCATAATGGAAAACAACTCTGTAACCTGGGTTTTAAAAAGTGCTTTACTCATACGATCTAGCTAAACTATCATCTAATATATATATTATGTAAACTTGACTTATAACTCTCTTCATGTATGTCCATCCTCTAATATTCACTCCACTTTTCATATTGTATACACCTTTTTTTGTTTATACTTTGTAATTGAATATTTATTATACTGATGAGCCGTAAGGCTTAAAGCCAATAAACAATACAAGGCGACAAGCAAGGGGTACTAGGGACCTATTCTAACCCTAATCCCCACGGGATCAAACGATTTAATTAACAACATTTAACAAAATTATACACGCGAATTATTGAATCGTGCTATCAACTAAATCAACTGAACTAACAAATTCATATTATATAATCGTTCCAACAATTTTCTAAATCGTTCTAAAGTTTTCTAAATCGTTCTAATGATCTAACTAGATCATTTGAACGATTTAGGTTTGTTCTCCGAATTTCTTTTCCACCTTATTATCCAAATGGGACTAATGCGCTGTCGCCAGTATCTAACAAATCTTACGGAATTGTAAAATGCAATGGTCTTTTGCTTTGAAAGCGAAGGTTGTATCTTCGACATTGTTTCAAACTCGCAGCATTGCTTCGTTGTGTCCTTTTAAAATTCTGCATTTGTTCAGAATCGTGGATCTTCACTGGACATTATGCTAACCACTGACGGTATATAAAGTTCCTGTTCCCCGTTATATATTCCCCTACCACCGTGTCACGTGACTTGTTGATGACATAAATGTACATGGAATCCTTTTTCTCTCCACGTGATCTGCTAACGGTATACAAAACCCTTTAACGTATGTGATGATTGAAAATTAAGACTTTTAACATTCATGTACATAATTAGCCGCAGAACTGTAGCTCTCTGAGAAAATATTGACAGACAAGAGTCTGCCGCTAGTACACAACGAATGATATGTAATGATGTATACATGTACTTGTGTGTAATTTTGAAATTTCTACGATACCGATAACAGGGATAATGACTTGGTCCCTTTGACCTTTGACTCCGGTACAATAATACATGCACAGAAATGTACTTGTTTTCTAATCATTTGCTTCCCGAAGATTAGTTATCAAGATGTCAAAGGTAAACATTTATTATCTTATTTGTGACTAATCAAAAGTTCGTTATCTTTAAAATGTAAGCAGATCCTAGATTATACACGAAGTACTCTATATTTTGGCACTGCATCAGACTCACCTGATTGAAAATAGCATGCGCATGCGTGGTGTAAGGACGTCTTTCGTTTCTTGTATATTTTAATCACATAAGACGTCCTTGTACCACACAATACGAAAATACACTTTAAGTGGTGAAGTACCATGCGGGAAGAAGAAGAGAAGAAGAAATCCGCCACTACACGTAAAATGCACCTGTAGTTTTAGCGAATGTTTCTTACTTTGCTGCATACAACTTAAAGGTGGGATAAAGACACGCACGATAGCAGAATACCTTGTAGTGAATAGATCATAGAATCATTCCAAGATCGCTTTGATAAAGGGGTTAAGGTAACTCCATACTGGCAGTTTTATCTAATACAAGATTAAAATGTGCATTTATTTCCATTCATTAGAGTTAAAACTAACAAATTATCAAATAGAATACATAGGTCATCATACTTTTAAGATGTGAGACATGCATAAACAGAATCATATATCACCATCAGAAAATTGCAATTTTCCTTAAACAGCGTTATCAAAATTCCATACAAACTGGTTATGACGATCAGGGGCGGATCCAGGAATTGCGGTTACGGGGGGCGCCACTTTATGAGGCAGTGGGTTCAGGACGAAGCCCTGGTGGGGGTCCAGGGGGCGAAGCCCCCGGAAGCTCCTGGATTTTACAGATTTTATGGGGCTTAAAATATTTCTCCTATTTAGTCATTTGTACTATTTTCTATCATTTTAATAAGGTGAAATTAATAATATGACCCACTTTTAAGGGCAATTTGGAAAAAATTATAAGTTCTCCCAATAAAGTAATTAAAGAAATTAAAAGATTTTGTCATTTATTTCTCCGGGAGTGAAAGAAATATTGCGATTTACCTTAAATTTGAAAATTTCAGGGGGGGGGGGGGGGGCGCCGACTGCGCCCCCTCTAAATCCGCCACTGACGATATAGTAGCATTCATAACAATTTCATGAAACTGTATCTTCACAAAAAGATATAAAATGTCTGTAAAAACTAAAGGAAATCATCGCATAATAGACTTGATAAAGAAATCAATAGAAACAGAGTTATTGCCCTTGGATTCAATATTTTGAAACGTATCATTGATTATTCATCTATAACTTACACTTTTGAAATATTTTATTTTTAACAAGATTTTTTACAATAGTTATAGGAAAAGATTCCATGTTCCTATCATGTATAAATCTAAATAAATCATTGATTTCACAAAATCTGATGACATCACAGGAAGGTGGGATTACTTTAATTTGACGGCTGATAACCTATGCCATAATAACTAACACATCACACACATTTCACACAGGCGGCCTACAATTGGATCATACTACACTCGTCCTTATCCGTAACCGAGATAAAGAAATAACCGAATGAGGCAGACGTGTGCTCTAATTATATATTTATATATAGTTTATTCACCAATCAAGGGCCCTCGGGGGGCATGTACATGTTAACAGGCAATTAATCATAACAATGAAAATAAATAACAATCATTTAGAAGTACTACCGGTAATACTGACGGAGTTCACACTTCTGCACTGCACATATCTATATAATTATATATGAAATACTGATTACAGACAAGATTTAAATTAACAACATGATAAATAAAATAACCCAACTGCCTCACATAACAGTTTCTGGGATAGCAGATAATGATAGTGTCGTGTGAATACTTATATAAAAGAGAATAATAGCATTATATGAAAGAATAAAAAAAATTAAAAAAAAGATATAATACATTTCTCCACTCTGCTTGTAGCAGTTAGATCTAAATGGCGTGTCGGCTTTGTGACGTATTTTGTCAGCCGTAGCGAGATAAATGGTCAGTGTTCAAACTAATCACAGTGATTGGGGAAGAAATGTCTCCATTAGGTTTAGGTTTGTCTAGACATAATATGAAATCTTGAACTGAAAGCTACATAGACGCGCCATGAAAGTTTCCCTTCGATGTTCCGGTGGATTTGGAAAAGACCGATTTATTTGGGGGGGGGGGGGGGGAGATTGAGATATAATCAAATTTTACAATGATACATCTATTGTGATGGGCTGAGTTTTAAAAAAAAAAAATTATATTTGCATCAAGTAAGAATTCACGCTATTTTTGATAACGTTGTTTACAAATTCAGCGGCACACCACCATCTTTACAAGTCAAGGGTTATCAATTCGTTACCTCGACGAAAGAATCAATAACCCTTGACTTGTGAAGATGGCACACCATATTACCCATGTTTAATTAAGCGTCTTGTGTTTGATGCGACCGCCGGGGGTCGAACTCGGAACACGCAACACACAAGCTTTCAAATTTGTAGCGTCATATACCAAATGATTTAGTTCGTAGCGTTCTTGTTAAGGAAATCAAAATTATAACAAATGGATATGATGTTCTTACGGGTGATCGGAATATCAACCAAACAGTTTAATTCAAACACTATCTAGTTTCCCGGTTGATGCTTCGATCAATAAAAAAAAAAAGAGTACAGGGTCTTTTCTCAGAATCGGATGGGAATTGTATATTCCAATCAACAACAAAAAATGTAATTCATTCTTACTATATGATTATTTAATTGTTTGATTTTAGTTTTGTATGCGTTTATCTTGATGCAAATAATTAAGAATAATGCAAAATATATTTCACAGTGTTATACTGCATTGAAGAAAACATAACCGATGCATTTACCCTATTTACTGTTGTTATGTAGACAATGACCTTCACTTCTAGTGCCTCTGCAAAACTTTTTTTTGATCTTTCTGAAATATCATAAACAATGAACTGTCTTCAGTCCGAATACGGCAAGCTCCAGTGACCACAGGCCTACGTTTTCTACGAAAAAGAGCTCCTTATCGAGGTATAAATACCGCGATTATCAGATTCGGGCATACACTTACAAGAGCATCATGGCGGATCGACGACGACCGAAACCCGAAATAAAAAGGCCCCACGCCTCAAAGAAGCATTTCAGGCATCAGGATTACGACAGCAGTGAGGACGATTCCGAGATCATCGAAATGGAAGACTTGGGTGAAAGGCATCACGCAGGTGAAGGTCGTCCGAGGAAGTGGCACGGAGGTATAGAGTCCAGGAACAGACAATGCGACAGTGATGAAGATCCACAGAGCACAGGACATCACTCGACTTCAAATTGGGAATTAAGGAATGAAGATTATCGCCCAAGATTAGATCGTAGAAATATGGGTTATAATAACGGATCTCGACATCCAAGTTACCAATACGGAAAACGACAGAGGATATACCTGCCTGAAAATACGGAAACTGGAGATATGAATGTTGCACGCTACTCGGGGAATCATTCTCCGGAGGCTGTTGAGATGGGTTATGGGAAACCATATTTTTACCACAACCACGGCCATGGCAACAATAACAGAAGCTATCCGGAAAACATGGAAATAGGCTACTGGAATCGTGGATTCCTACCCGAAGAGGCACACCGATACCCCGAACCACGAGAAGAGCATATGGATCGCGGTTTTCAACCACCAAATATGCCTCATCACCATGGTAATCATTATCCACCAGTCTGGAATACTCAGATACAATCCAACGTCACACAGTACCCACAAACACAACAGGAAGACCGGTCCTCCCCGCAAGAGGAAGAGAAAAAACCGCGAAAGGTCTGGTGGTACACTACATGTCGTGTCTTCTCTGCCATTTTAATTATTCTTAATCTTGTCTCAGATTGGCTGCAATACTCTGATATGAATGATCCTATTGCTCATATAAAAGAATCGATACCAAATTTCGAGGTGACGCATTGTGTTACTTCCGAGAATACACGCAAAGGTATCGCACAGCAATTCATGTACTTTACCATCGCCGGGACCCTTCTGGCGCTCCTACAGTTGGCGAATATTATATACCAGATCGTCCAAAATCACCGACTAAAGCCCGATGATGAAATACGCAATTATCTGGACGAGCGAACGGAAGTTTTTCTTGTGAATGCGTTTGTAAGAATTCCACAAAATTTTCTACTTCATCGCCTGGAAAAAAATTGCATTGAATGCAGCATCAGTTGGAATTCAAAAACAATCAAACGATTCCTGAATGGTTTATCCGCATTACTTAGCAGCGTTTGGCGTTATCTAACGAACCTCAAAGTCTCCTCCGGTAAATCCAAATGCACGTTTAGTTGTTCCGAACTATGTGGGAAATGTACGGAATGCTGTGGCGACTGCTTCAAAGACTGCTTTAAAGGCTGTTTTAAATGTATATGTCCATGTTGCTGCTGTTGCTTTGAGTAAGTAGTTCATTCTGTTACTGTCAACTCTAATTTAAAGGGAAAAATTCATGTAGAGGTAATTCGGAAACATTTTCATTTTGTATAGAAACCAGGGGTGGATCAGAAAAGTTTCACGGGGCGGGTGCTTTGATCAAGATATCACCTTCCAACACAGGGAAAGAGGGAAATCTTGCAAACGCCAAAATGGCTAGATGTAATTCCATAGTTCCCAGATCGAAATTGGACGTCCGACCGCAAAATAGGTCTGGAGTTACTTTATTTAAACAAGAATATGCGTTCTTTGTTGTTTTATCAGGTGATGAAGGGAGCAAGCATTGCAGAAAAATTCATAACCCGCGTTAGCGGGTTATGCAAATATTTTTTGTCTGCATTGATTGCTCTCTTCATCAACCGATAAAACAACAAAGAAAGGTATTTTATTGTTTATATTTCATTTTGTGTGTATTTTTAAAAATACAAACTAAATTTAAGTACTAAAATATCATATGGTTGACCCATTCGTTACTTTAAAATAATATAAACGGAACAGCCAATACACCTTTTGACCTTGACAACACTCCATATTTGGTAATGACTAGTTTGGAACAAATATGCATTCATGGTCATTGATGAAAGCAATATCAATTTTTAAAAGAAATACAAGAGGAAAGATTCAGTGAATGTAGATGTACAAGTGTTTTCACGGATACCGCAAGAATTAAGAGAAATGATGCTTGAAGCATAGATTGCACAAGTTTTCCCCCCACCTTTTGGATCTGCAGTTCTCCGGTCTGACATCCCAATATATACGACTGGGAAGCTACAGAACTGCAAGTACCAGACATATGTGAGAAACAATGCATGGTTGTGAAGTGCATGAAACTCTACATAACTTGTGAAATTCATGACCTCTGGGTCAGGGATTCACGAGGCTTAAATGCAAATATGAGATTCCACGACAGGGCTATTTATGTTACTCAAGTGGATGTTAAGGCCTATGGGCCTTTTGTTAACTATCAGATTGTTTTATGGTGATATTTTTCTTGTTTTATTTGAGAGATATCTTTATTTTGTGTGTTATTTCAGTTGTAAAACGTTTTTTCCATGCTGCTGTTGCTATGTCATTTGCAAGAATTCTCACATGTCAACGAAGTGTGTCTGTAGTGGAAAATGCGAGTTGTGCGACCCAAATGCGCCCTCCATCTTGGCAGACCTCGCCGCAATGCCCACCGGCCTGTACACCTTCCTGTACATAGCCAGGATCATGAAGTACTTTTGCAGCTTATCATCAGTATATTATATCTTTAAAATTGTCCCGAACTTCATCAACGATGTCGTATTTAATTGGATTTGGAAGGAATTGTTTAAAGTACCCAATGTATAATGATTATATTTCACATCTAATAATTTGAGGGTGCCATTTTTGTAATTCTGGTATCATTTTGAAGGGTTCATCACATAAAAATAATCCACTATAGGAATTTACAAAATTTTGATTACTTCTTGATTTATTTTTCCTTGCATTTTCTCTTGGTAAAAAGTTGCATAAACTTTCTTTTTTATAAAAATTTGAAATAGAATTGACCATTTACTTCAGATATCTTTTAGAAAATATATTTTATTTTTCATAAAAGGTGAATAACTCTTCCAAAAAGGTTCAAGTACAAATTGATTGTCTAATATGTTATCAGTCATGTGGATTTGATGTATTTCACTTTTATCACTTTGTCTTGATTTGAATTGTTCAAAATTGTTTAATCTCCTTTTGTTATACATTGAACATCTTAATTAGAGAAAGAGAAGGAGAGAGAAATAGTATATATGTATCCTTTTACTTTTTTTTTTTTGCAATTTATATTCAGGATGATTAGAATAAATTCATAGTGTCGGAACACCAATCACATTGACATCACAATGTCGAAACACCAATCACATTGACATCACAAAGTCGGAACACCAATCGCATTGACATCACAATGTCGGAACACCAATCACAATGTCGGAACACCAATCACATTGACATCACAATGTCGGGTCACCAGTCACATTGACATCACAATATCGGATCACCAATCACATTGACATCACAATATCGGATAACCAATTAAGTTAACATCACAATATCGGATCACCAATCACATTGACATCACAATGTTGGATTACCAATCACATTGACATCACAGTGTAGGGTCACCAATCACATTGACATCACAATGTCGGATCACCAATCACATTGGCATCACAATGTCGGATTACCAATCACATTGACATCACAATGTCGGGTCACCAATCACATTGACATCACAATGTCGGATCACCAATCACAATGACATCACAATGTCGCATCACCAATCACATTGACATCACAATGTCGGAACACCAATCACATTGACATCACAATGTCGGGTCACCAATCACATTGACATCACAATATCGGATCACCAATTAAGTTGACATCACAATATCGGATCACTAATCACATTGACATCACAATATCGCATCACCAATCACATTGACATCACAATCTCGGATTACTAATCATATTGACATCACAATATCGGATCACCAATTAAGTTAACATCACAATATCGGATCACCAATCACATTGACATCACAATGTCGGATCACCAATCACGTTGACATCACAATGTCGGATCACCAATCACATTGACATCACAATGTCGGATCACCAATCACGTTGACATCACAATGACGAATCACCAGTCACATTGACATCACAGTGTAGGGTCACCAATCACATTGACATCACAATATCGGAACATTAATCACATTGGCATTTCAATGAGAGCAAAGCTGGTAATTTCGTGGTTAATCTGACTTGATGACTTGCAGTAATAAATGATCTAGTCGATTGTGACTGACCTTTTTAAAACGAATTTTTAATCCGCTAACACATTCGCAACATCCCCCTCCCCCACCACACACACCCGGATGTTATCAGATCTGTTTGCACTCCTGTTTTGCTTTTAGGACATACGAGGCTTTGTTTACTTATCTAAAAAAAAAAAAACCTCCTGAGGCGTTGCTCTCGGGGGATATGAGTTTTAGTGTTTTTAAGAGAGGAGATAAGGAAATATATTTGATCTCTGATAAAGTTGAAAATGGAGAGGCATTAGTCGATTGTAGCTTTGTAAAAAACGTTAAGCTATGTACACCTATTTTAAAAATATAGATTATCATATCATGAATGGATTATAAGTTCAGCCGTCAGTTATGATAAAACTGTATACAACGTAGAATAATCCATATACATGTAAATGTATTTGCATTTGCGGTTTTTCAATATTTGGTATGGACAAGGTATTGTAAATTTTTCCATTCATACTGAGGCATCACCAGCACAGACTCTAAGTTTTAAATATCTCAAACGTCGACTGTGTTCACCAGCTGTAGGTGACCGGAGCTTAGCGTTCAGGGCCGTTACAGTGAGGCTAATTTAATTAATTATCCAGTTACTTCATCAGGAGAATTAGCTGTAGAAGTGATGGCAACCTTTTTTCTCTCTCAAAGTCTCTTAATGGCACAGGAATATATGCTAATGACTAATAAAAACATTTGTTTTCTCTACGAAAACAAGAGATCGAAGCCTAATAAAACTACGCTTTTAGTGTAAAGAAATATATAAGGAAGAATTATTGTCTTGCAAGACTATAATTATTTAATCATCAAACTAACTCATTCATGTGCCTATTTTGAGGTTAAAAAGTGTTTGAAATTATTCGATACTGGTGTTATTTCTAAAATATATAATATAGAGCGATTGTCATTGAATTCAATTTTGGGTGACAAAATGACAGCTAATGCCCCTTTAAAGGGGCATGGACACGATTTGAACTGAAAATTTTCAGATTTTATTTTTCCATAATAGAATGACGTAAAACATAACTTGAAGCGCAAACATTTCGTAACGTATTTCATAAAGACCATTAGGCCAGTAACGCATACCCACCCACCCCCCACCCCTAGGGACTTTTCTACACTATGATGTTTTGAAAGTGTGTATAAAATAAAGGTAAATGAAGGTTGTTTTACAAATTTATGTTGGAGCGTTTTCAAGATGTGGCCATTTGAATTTATAAAAATTTTGTAAATTCAAAATGGCCGATATCGAGTTCCATACCGCATTACAGAAGACACATTGTAAGTTAATTTACACAAACAATGGGCTAGGGGCTTCCCAGAAAGGACATCGATCGGTGAGAAATACGAATTGAAAACTAGAAAACAGTGTAATGTGGAAAGTGGTACATATTTTTAAATGTCTGCAAAATACAATTTTCATAGATCTATACATTTCATTCATGACTTCCTTTCAGTTTACAAGTCTTTTTACAAATTGTGCATTCAAAAGCCGGTCGTGGTATCATTTCCACCATCTCGCTAATCATAACATGCTCTTCCATCTATATCATCAAATAATCCATGCAAACATAAATTAAAAAGTATCTTTAAATCAAATAAACAGGTAAAAGTATATTATGCACCATATTGTTTACTTTGAAGCCAAAGTATTTGCGACTCCCCCTTTCTTAATCATTAACAAAGTTCGACTCCCCCCTCCGTTACATTTGCATTGAAATAAGAAATCGTCTTCTTGCATTCTTTAAACGAGTATTTTCCAAATTCTGATTGTCAAACAATAAAGATTGTCAAATAATAAAACATTTAGATCACCTGCTATCTAGTCATACTGCTTAAATATTCATTAATGCATATTTTTTGTCATCAATGTAGCAAAAGTTATGAATTCTGCAAATAGATCCGAAGTGTTTGAGCATACCAGATGGTTAAGTCTTGCAAACTTCCGATGTACATATAGCTTATTTATCGTATTGTTCCGTGCAATATAGCATTTGTGCAAATACTAGTTATAAATGCAACAAAAAGCCGTGAGACTGACCTACCTTTCGGTGAATTTCGAAGCGAAGAAAATCGACTTCCTCTGGCGTTAAAAGCGACTCCCTCGTTCTTTTTTGCAACTCCCCCAAAGTAACGGTTTGACACGGTGTGTATGCATTATTAAATGAATTTGATAATATTAATAAATAGTCAACGTCTAATAACTACGGCGGACTATCGGCAAAATATGCAAGCATTTTGTTTTTATTTCATCAGATGTGAAAATAGAGTGGATACGTAATATTCTGTTGAGTTGAATTTGATTTCTTATGAACACCCCTGGCCTCTG